>NW_007731754.1:26229-33141 GCF_000696425.1 Galeopterus variegatus | reverse complement strand
GGGGTTGCGATCCGTTGCCGGACATGGAAAAAGAAAAAAAAAAAAAAAAAAAAAAAAAGAAAGATTACCATTTCTTCTTTCCACTACTAGTTTTTAGTTGCTAATAAGCAGGCAGAATTTTAATGATAATGTACTAATTTAATTTAGTTTAATTTGGATGATGTACTAAGAGCAGTTTTTACCAAAATGTCTCAAATGCAGGTTCATATGGGCATATCCCATTCAAAATATATTATTATTATATGAGCGTACTTCAAAAATTTCATGGAAAAATAGAATTAAAAGATAATATGAATGAATCTTTCCATGAACTTTTTGAAGTACCCTGGTACTTTGGGATCATGCAACTGGCCTCCCATGGCCCCCAGACCCAAGACTAAAGTTCCTCTGCTTTCTCAGGTCAAGTTTTCAGCTCATTAATTTTCTTCTGGATTAGTAACCAGATATGGCCCTCTATAACTGTGCGGGCACCCGCCAAACTGGGCACTCTAGAACAGTCTGGGGGTACTTAGTGACACACGCTTTAAAGAACACTGTTTTTAAATAATCTTTCCTTCCGTATCTTGTCTGTGGTGGTGGATAAACAAACCCACACATGGTGTAAAATTGCATAGAACTAAACACACATATATACACACACATGCACAAACACAAATAAGTACAAAACTGGGGAAATCTAAATAAGATTGGTGGATGGTATCAATGTCAATATCCAGGATGTGACATTATACTAGTTTTGCAAGATGTTACCACAGGGAGAAGCTGGGTAAAGAGTACACAGGATCTCTCTATAGTTTTTCTTACAATTGCATGTGTATCTACAATTTTCTCAAAAATTTACATTAAAAATGCTGCTTCCACACAGAAACTCTAGGATGCTGCAAAATTCAGCTGGTTACTTTTCTGAAGAAAGCAGGAAGGAAGAGGCTGAGGAAATGAGGGAAAGAGAAGTAAAATAGGAGCGAATACACTGCAATCTCTGAAAACGTATCACATATCCTAAATCTACTTCAGATAATGATATTAATGAGTAAAAGGTTATTACAGAACACCTAGTTCAACCTCTGCATTTTAAAGATCTGAGAAGTGAGGCTCAAAATCTAATTTGTCAAAAAAGTGTTAGAAAAAAGAAACTGGAGTACAGCTTTCCAACTTTGGCATATGGAAGGACTGCTTAAACAAGATACATAATGTACTAACCATAAAAAAAGAGACTGAAAAATTTAACTACATTAAAATTAACAACTTGTAAAAAATAAAGAACTTATTTATCAAAAGTCACCAAAAACAAACAAACAAACAAACAGTAAAAGGACAAGTACAAACAACACTTAGAGAAGACATTCACAACACATATGAGGGTAATTCAAAAAGTTCATGGAAAGATTTGTATTATCTTTTAATTCTCTTTTTTGAACTTTTTGAAGTGGCCTCGTATAACCAATAAAGCATTAGTGTCCTAAATATAAAAAAAATTTTATAAATCAGTATGAGAAAAATAAACAACCCAATAGAAAGCAGCCAAAAGAAACAAACAAGTATTTCAGACAGCAAACATCAGTGGCTCATAAACCTAAACAAAGATGCTTAACTTCACTAGTAATTAGAGAAATGCAAATTAATATCAGAGTGAAATAAAATTTCACAAACAATAATTGGCAAAAAGTCAAACAATAGGGCTGGCCAGTGAGCTCAGTTGGTTACAGCGCAGGTTATAACACCAAAGTTAAGGGTTCTGATACTCATACCAGCAAGCTGCCAAAAAAACAAAAAAAAAGTCAGACAATTCCAAGTATTGAGAAAATATAAACTAATGGAAACTCATACATTGCTAGAGGGACTGCACACTGGTACAATCACTGTGGAGAGAAAGTTCACCTCTTATCGTAAAGTTGCACATTTCAAGACCTATCATTATGTGTGTATGAGATTTCCTATATATAATGCCTGAGTGCGTGTGGTTGTGTGTATATACGTATCCTACACACAAACACACGTACGCACACGCCCCATGGGGGAAAAACCTTTTCATACATATACACCAAAAGATACTATAAAGATAAAGAGGCTGGCCAGTTAGCTCAGTTGGTTACAGTGCAGGTTATAACACCAAGGTCAAGGGTTCTGATACCCATACCAGCCAGCTGCCGAAAAATAAAAAATTCTTAAAAATTTTAAAAAGATACTATAAAGATACTCATTGTTCATAACAGCATTGATCATAGGAGGAAGAAAAAAAAGAACTGGCTGGTCCGAGTGCAGTGGTACAACTAATTGGTCACAACCAGTTACAGATTTCTTTGTTCTTTCTCCACTCCCACTACTTCACTTAACTAGCCTTTAAAAAATAAAAAAATAAAAACTGCAAACAACCTAAAGGTCCATCAACAGATGAATGGATAAATTCTGATACGGGGGCTAGCTGGTTAGCTCAGTTGGTTAGAGTGTGGTACTGATAACACCAAGGTCTAGGGGTTCAATCCCTGCTGCCAAAACCAAAACAGAACGAAAAATTCTGGAATACCCAAAAGTGAAACATTTATTCGGCAATGACAATGAGTAAATTATAGCTACCTAAAACCTTATAAAGAATCTTAGCAATATAACACTGAGTAAAAAATATGTATATAAACCATTTCTATAAAGCTGAAAATAAGAAAACTAAATAACATTATCTAGGTTTCCATACATATGTGTTAAAACTATTTTTTAAAGCAACAGAATGATCATAACAAAAACAAGGCTAATGGTTCCAGGGTGGCTGGGAGGCAGGGAGATGAAATAGGGAAGTAACACACAGGCACATACAACTGTACTGCTAATGTTCTAATTGTCGAGTTGGGCAGTAGGTGCATAAGTATTTATTTTATTAATATGCATATATTTTACATCTTTTCCATATGCACTGAGTATTATTATATTTTTAAAAGATAGTTTCCTTAAAAAGAAAGTGATTTTCCTAAGGCTATCTTGCTGGTTAGTGAAGGAAGTTAGTTATAACAAAGAAGTTTCCAGTCCCCTACATCAAAAAATTTCCATAATGCTAGGTACATGTTAGGAACTAAACAGACACTTGTTAATGCACTATGAATTTCATGACTACTTAAAATTATTAATTCCAATCATGGATTCTATAAATCCATTAATAAGTCTTCTGATTTGATTTTACTTTGATTACACTGCCTTCCTTGGTATCTTTGATAAGTAATAAGTAGTATGTCTGAATTTGTACAAGAATATTTTAATAGCACTGCCTTACATTTCAAAACAAATATATATTATACTAATATTTTTCATCAAAGTCTAGGTTTCAACCTAAGTTAACAAATGACTAGGAATTTTAAAATACATTTTATTTACAAATTCCATTTCACAAAATTGCTCCCTTGCTATGGCTATCATCCTTTGGTTGAACCAGTGGCCATAACAACACGACACCCAATTCTGTTCCACCAAATTACTATTGGTTCTTGATAGAGTTTGGATGTGTTGTCCCTGCCAAAACTCATGTGGTAATCTGATCCCCAACATGGCAGTGCTAGAAGCTGTTCAAGTCATGGGGGTGGATCCCTCATTAATAGATTAATGCTGTCCTTGGGGGAGGAGGAGTAGTGAGTTCTCGCTCTGTTAATTCCTGCAAGAGCTGGTTGTTTAAAAGACCCTGGCACCTCCTCTCTCGCACTCTCTTACTTCCTCTCACCATGTGATCTGCTTGTACCCACTGGCTGCCTGCCGCTTTTCTGCCATGAGTAGAAGCAGCCTAAGGCCCGTGCCAGATGCAGCTGTCCCAGAATTGTAAGCCAAATAAAACTCTTTTCCTTATAGGTTACCCAGTCTCAGGTATTTCTGTTATAGCAACACAAAATGGGCTAAGACAATTCTCAAGTATATAGTTATGAATTGTCTATTTACCGCTCCCTACTGTCTTCTAGCAGCCGTCACTCAGCCAATCCAAGGACTGCCTCTGGGAAATAATGGCAGGTGGCCACTGGTGGTGTTCCCAGGAAGCCTGACCATAGTATTCTAGCATCAACAAAAATCCTCTCCTCCATTAGTACTGTTAGCTAAGAGGTTAATATGATCATGGTAGAGTTTAATTAATTCTAGAACATAGTACTAACAAAGGCACAGGTCTACATTTGATCCTCAATCATTCAGGTCAGTGTAAAACTAAAAAGTACAACAACTATTAAAGGCGCATGAACAGCACTTCCTAAAATATGTCATTGTTCCATCCAAAATGTAGACAGTTCAGTTCAAATTCATTACTATTAAAGAGGAAACTAAAATTTGAGGCAGAGTGCAGTCAAACGAGCAATCAAGAGATAGAGACCTGAAGAGTAAAACAGATAAACTCCCCCCCCCCCCGAAAAAATCCACTCCTAGACTGTGAAGCCTAAACACATAGCACAGAATTATAGAGCTTGCAAGGAATTTAGGTATAGATCACCCAGGAACCCTCACAGTTCACAAATAAGGAAACTGAGGTGACAAGTAATAGAGCTGAGCCTGGAATTCAGTATATCTGAATTCCACATTTCTGAATTCTCATTCAAATACTGAATAATCTTGGACAAGCCACTTATCCTCTTTCTGTCCATTTCCTCAGCTATGATGAAGAGGTTTCTCTAAGGTATTTTACCAGTTCCAGGACTTGCTAAGTCTACAGACCATCTAGCAGCCCAAGCCCTTCATTTTACAGACACAGAAGCTAGCAAACTATAGTTATTCATGGTAGGGTATTCCATTCCTGGCATATAGACACTTCAGATTTGCTCATTCATTTTCACATGATCCTAGGACATATGTGATGGTTAATTTTATGTGTCAACATGGCTGGGCCACTGGGTGTCCAGATATTTGGAAAAGCATTATTCTGGATATGTCTGTGAGGGTTTTTCTGGATGAGATTAACATTCGAATCAGTAGCCTGAGTAAAGCAGACTGCCCTCTCTAATGTGGGAGGGCCTCATCCAATTAGTTAAAGGCCTAAATAGAACAAAAAAGCTGACCTTTCCTCAAATAAAAAGTCCTCCCTGCCTGAAGCCCTTCAAGCTAGAACACTAGTTTTTCCTGCCTTCAAAATTGAACTGAGAGGTGAGCGGAACCGCGCGGCTAGATGCAGACTCTCACCTGGGGAGTGACCGCCAGGCCCCGCCCCCGAGCCCTGAATCAGCGCAACCCAGGATGACTTGAAGTGTGAAAGTGAAGATAGGACACCAATGTGGACCTTATCGTGAGTAATTCAGGTGACAAGTAGATAATGCAAGATAGTGGCCACACCAACTCTGATTTTTTGTTAGTGAGTTGATTTGGTGCTCTTGATTTGGTACTATTCTCAATGTTTAGAAATCCCTAATTTATGGGGCTTTCTCTTTCCTTCTGTTCTGTTACTGAAAAATAAAAATCTTACGTTGAGTTTTGGGGAAAAAAAAATGAACTGAAGCAGTGACTCTTCCTGGGTCTTCAGCCTACCAGCATTTAGACTGGAACTTACACCATCAGCTCTCCTGGGTCTCTGGCTTACTAACCGCAGATATTGGGTCTTGTCAGCCTGCATAATCCCAAAAGCCAATTCCTTATAATAATTCTCTGTCTATATATGTGTACATTCTATTAGTTTTGTTTCTCTGGAGAATCCTAATAAGCAAATGTGTATAACAAACTAATGCTTATAAAGCACTTAAAACTGACTAAAATAATTATTTCTGCAACACAGACATCCTAACAGAACACAAATGCCTACACTGAAGGTACAATGAAAAAGAAAAAAAAGATCAAAAAGAAAATCCATTTCAAATTTTGATCCATGTAAAATGATAAGATTATTGCCATCTTCATGTAAAAACAGTTAAAATGAGACACCATTATCATTTCTGAATATCTGGTACCCATTAAAATTGTAATAAACTCACAAAAATAGTAACATTAGAAGAACTTGTACCTCAATAAAGCTATTAAAATTTTTTTTAAATAAGTGTTTTCAAAATACACAAAAAAGTTATCAAAAAGACTTACAAAATGAAAAAATATTTAATTAGTAAATACCTCATTTGGTATTTATAGTGAAGTGAATACTTTTAAAATATAATAGCAAATTGCTCAAGAAAGTCAATGTTGTAAATGTGTGTACAATCATGGTGATGCTCATAAATATAACTACAAAGAATATTACAAACCTAAAATCATAATGAAAAAGACAAGGTGTTGTACATATTACAAAACACAGCATGCAAGCGTAGAGGAAATGACTTCATTTCCAAAGTATGAGTAAAGACTTTTTTTTTTTTTTAACCAAATACAACAGTAATGTCTAAAGACTGGACAATATGATCTTTCTTTCAGTCAAGCTCTACAAATTTATAAGTGGGAAATAAGATTAGAAATACTAATAAAGTGTGGTGCTGATAACACCAAGGTCCAGGGTTTGATCCCTGTGCTGGACAGCCAAAAAAAACCAACCAAACAAAAATACACAAATAGAATCATATTTCCTTCAATCAGCAAGCATTTATTGAGCTCATACTAAATACCAGGCACAGAGGCACTAGGGATGCAGCAGCATGCAAAAACAGTCATAGTTCTTTTTTTTTTTTTTTCCTAAAAGGTCACACAGCAAGGACAAAAATCCAATGTTCTAAATCTTAACTCCATCTCTTGATCTATTTACATCATCCTCTGGGTGACCCTAGCCAACTTTATTTTTATTTTATTTATTTTATTTTATTTTGTCGATATACAATGTGGTTGATTATTGTGGCCCATTACCGAAACCTTCCTCCCTCCTCCCTCTCCCCCTCCTCCCCAACAACATCCTTTCTGTTCGCTTGTCATATCAACTTCAAGGAACTGAATTTATTCATTTATTTTTAGCTGCCACCAATAAGTGAGAACATGTGGTATTTCTCTTTC
>NW_007731754.1:11268-25226 GCF_000696425.1 Galeopterus variegatus | reverse complement strand
TGATTTCTGGATTCTCTATTCTATTCCATTGACCAGTGTGTCTGTTTTTATGCCAGTACCATACTGAAAAACAGTCATAGTTCTTACCTTCATGGAACTTACTACGGAGAGGGAAGCTAGATACTAAATAAGTTAGCAAACAAATATAATATGCAAATGTAAGGTCAACTGCAAAAAGAGTATGAAAGAAGGTTCACAGTGATATGAGAACCTGGGAACCTGGCACTGTCTGAGGTAAGGATCAGGGACAGCTTCCTTGGAGAAGTGATAATTAAAATGAGCTCTGAGAGATGAGTAAGAGTTGAGGCAACTGACTACAGAAGAGAAGTGTACCAGGCAAGAGGAATGGTATATACAAAGGTCCTGTGGCAGATGACACAAAAAGTGAGAAAGATTTTTTTCAGAAAAAGAAAATCCATCATAAAATCCACCATAAATCTATCATAAAATCCATATAAAATAGCCAAAACAATCCTGAAAAGGAAGAACAAAGTTGGAGGTCTCACATTTCCTGATTTCAAAACATATTACAAAATAACACATAATCAAAGTAACCAAAAGTTATCAAAGTAATCAAAACTGTGTAGTACTGGCATAAATACAGACATATGGACCAATGGAATAAAATAGCCCAGAAATAAACCCTCACATATATGGTTAAATGATCTTCAACAAGGGTAATCAAGACCACTCAACCAGGAAAGGAGAGTCTGTTCAACTAATGGCCCTGGGAAAACTGGATATCCATATGCAAAAGGACAAAGTTGAGGAAACACTTATTCTATTTTACGGAATGACATGTTGCCTGATTCTAGAATCACAATAAAGCCAACTGAGATCTTTAACTTAAAAAAAAAAAAAAAGAATAAAGTTGGACCCTTACCTTACACCATATACAAAAATTAACTAAAAGTGGATTAAAGACCTAAATGAAAGACCTATAAACTAAACAATAAACTAAACCTAAAACTATAAAACTCCTTGAAGAAAACATAGGGAAAAGATCCATAACTTTTGGATCTGACAATGATTTCATGGATGTGACACTAAAAGCATAGGCAACAAAGCAAAAATAGATAAATGGGACTACACCAAACTTTAAAACTTCTGTTCATCAAAGTAAACAGTCAATAGAGTAAAAAGGCAACCTATGGAATGTGAGGAAATATTTGTAAATCATATATCTGATAAGGTGTTATGTTATTATCCAGAACATATAAAGAACTCCTACCACTGAGCAACAAAAACCAAATACTCCCCCCCCAAAATAGACAAAGGACTTAAGTAGACATTTCTCAAAACATGATATACAAATGGCAACAAGCATAAAAAGTGATGTTCCATATCACTAATCATTAGAGGAATGCAAATCAAAACCACAATGAGACATCACCTCACACCCATTAAGATAGGTAAAAAAAAAACAAACAAAAAAAACAAGTGTTGGTGAGTATGTAGAGAAACTGAAACCCTTGGTGGGAATATAAAATGGTATAGCCATTGTTGAAAACAGTATGAAGTTCCTCAAAAAATTAAACATAGAACTACCATACGATCCAGCAGTCCACTTCTGGGTATATATCCAAAAGAACTGAAAGAAGGATCTCAGAGATATTTGTGCACCCATGTTCGCAGCAGCAGAGGTAGAAGCAATCCAAATGTCCATTCACGGGTGAATGGGTAAACAAAATGTGGTATATACATACAATGGAATATTACTCAGCCTTATAAAGGAAGAAAATCCTGTCATATACTACAACATGGATTAACCGGAAGATATTATGCTAAGTGAAATAAGCCAGTCACAGAAGGACAAATACTGCACGATTCCACTCAGCTGAGGTATCTAAAATAGTCAAACTCACAGAACTCTGGTGGCTGCCAGGGAATTAGGGGGCAGGGCAAATGAGGAATTGTTGTTTAATGGGTACAGAGTTTTGGTTTTATAAGATGAGGTAGTTCTGGAGATCTGCTGCACACAACGTGAGTACACTTAGCACTACTCAACTCTACACTTAAAAAGGTTAAGATGGTAAATATTATGTTACATGTTTTTTACCACAATTAAAAATAAAAATTATTTAAGAGATGTGGAAGAGCTGGAGAAAGCAGTTTGGTAGTTCCTCAAAAAATTAAACAGAATTACCATATGACCCAGCAATTCCACTCTTATATACTCAAGAGAATTGAAAACATTTGTTTACACAAAACGAGAGCAAAAATGTTCAAAGCAGCATTATTCAAAATAGCCAAAAAGTACAAACAACCCAAATGTCCATCAGCTGAACAGTTAGGCAAAATTCGGTGTATATCCATACAATGGACTGTTATTCAACCATAAGAAGGAATGAAGTACTGATACATGCTACAACATAGATGAACTTTGAAAATATTATGCTAAATGAAAGTAGTCAGTCACAAAGGAGCACATACTATATGATTCCATTTATGTGAAATGTCCAGAATAGGAAAATCCATACAGATCAGAAAGTAGATTGGTGGTTGCCAGGGGCTGGGGGATTGAGACTAATAGCTAACCAGTACAGCATTTCTTTTTGAGGTGGTAAAAATGTGACAGAATTAGACAGCTGTGATGGTTGTACAACAATACTGCATATACTAAAAACCATTTAATCCCCATATGGGCCAGCTGCATGCATGCGTGCATAAATGAATGAATGAATGAATGAATAAATAAATACCACCTAAGAGTATAGTTTAAAATGGTGAATTTTATAGCAATTATATCTCAATTTTAAAAAGTGAATGAAAAAAGAGTGAGAGTGAGAGTGATAACAACAAGGTATTTATCCAGAGAGCAGTGGAAAGTCACTGAAGGCCTTCAGGTATGCATTTGTAAAAAACCCCTCTGTTGCTGTGTAGAAGATGAATTAGAGAGGGCAGGAGGGGATGAGATCACGTACTGCAATGATCCAGGTATGTGACAGTAGTAGCTTGGACTTGGATGGTGTTATGGATGGGTATAAAGGCATAAAGAGAAGTAGAGGGATTGAGAACACCTTCAAAAACAGAACCTATTGGATCTATTGACAGATTAGGAGATGAAGGGAAAGAAGAAATATTAAGAATGACTGCTAGGTGTCTAGCTTGAGCTACTAGGTAGGGGATCGTACCATTTATAGAAAGGGGGAACACTGGAGACAGAACAAATATGAAAAAGGAGAGAGAATGATTACTTGGACTACAGTGGCAGTCATGATGATAAAGAAAAGTGGCTTCTACTAGTTATGGTACTGAATTGGTTATGAGGGAATAAGATGCAATTCATGTCCTGGTAAGTCAGAATGATGTGGTCAGGTCTGAATGTCTATTAAGAGCCATTTTATCTAGTGGCAATGAAACAGAAGCATTTCGGTAAGGAATGTGCTCTGAACAAAGGCCTAATCCCCAGCTTTTTAAATAAATGACCACCAATACCCAAGATAATAAACTACCACCCTGTCCCCGTGTAGTAAAAGTTCCTGGAAGTATGCACCCATCTTTTAAGCAGGATAACTAAGGTAACCAGTCATATGATATTACATGAAGTAGTGTCATGATATATTATCCCAAATGCTTATTTCATCCCAGTCCCTTCCTTATTTCTCCTGCACCAAATCAGAAGATTGAGGACATGGACTCACTGGAGTCATGAGTTTCAGAAAAGACCATCTATGGGAAGATCCCTATAGCTAATATTGTGGAGACTTAAAGCCACTTGATGTTCATTTTTAGTGCCCCCTCTTTTAAACTCTAAATTTTATTACAGCAAATATAAGGCATTGAAGATCGATGTTTCGTTCTTTCTGCTGTTATGGACTGGATGCTTGTGCTCCCCCCCAAAACCCTCAAATTCATATGTTGAAATCCTAACCCCCCAATGTGTTGTTATTAGGATGTGGGGCATCTGAGAGGTGATTAGATAATGTGGGTGGAGCTCATGAATGGGATTAGTGCCCTTACAAAACAGACCCCAGGGAACTCTTTTCACTATGTGAAAATACAGTAAGAAGATGACAGCCAGCCACAGAGAAGAGGGCCCTCACCAGAACCTGACGATGCCCGCATCCTGATCTCAGATTTCCAGCTTCAAGAACTGTGAGAAATAAATTTCTGTTGTTTATAAGCCACCAGTCTATGGTATTTTCTTATAACAGCTTGAACTCACTTACAGTTGGAACCTATGCCCTCTAAATTGACTGGTTCCTGCTGTAAGTGCCATAAACAATAACCCTAAACCATTGCTCAGCTGCCTCCTACTGTAATGAGGTCCATCCCCCAAATCCCATGACTTCAGTCCTTTGGGTCCCCAAAGGCCCGGTTCACATGCTACCTCCTCTATAAAGCTCTCCCCAGCCACCGCAGCCAAAGTAAGCCAGCACCTCCTTCTCAATGCTTACTGCGCTTAGCATGCGTGCCCCCAAAAGGATGGCACTGATGACCTACGGGCGTTGTGTGGGGGTTGGTCCTGTGTATTTGTCTTCTGTCTTTTCTGCCAGACTGCAAGCTACTGGAAAGCAGGGCTGTGCCTTATACACCTCTACAGCAACAAGTAGGGCATGGGTTTTCAAAGAAAGCTTGTGATTCACATGACTGTTTTCAGAAAAGAAGCCAAAGTAAATTGTGCACTATATTATAGATCCTTTAATCCATAAAACTGCAAACTATATTAATTGTGAAGCTTAAAGTACATCCCCACTGCTTACCCAACAGGTGTAGCTTACATAATCTGTTCTACCCAACTGTTACTTATTTGTGACAGTTCCCTCCTGGTTTCTGCTCCCTGTTGATCTGTGTGATTACTGCACCTTCCAGTATAATATCCTTATTCTTTGCCCAAATCATAAAAGAATTGTTAATTTCCCTTTATGATAGCACTAAGAAAGGCTGAAACTTAAAAAACAAACAAACAAACAAACAAACAAAAACCTATAGAGATATCCCTGGGGTTCTCCATGACTATAAAACTCAAAAAACAATCCTGGAATAAAACAGTATTTATAAATATTGCCATAAAATGTATTTATTAGCCCAAGAATTTTTTTTTCCATTTTGGCGGGGTTTTCCCCTATAGTCTTCTTTCACAAAATATTCTTCAGTATGCCTACTATTTAGAATTGTGTTACCCAAAAATTATAAAATGGGATGAGGTGATGATGCAAATGAATGTTGGGAATATGGGCAAATGAATGGAACAAGGAGGGCTGGAGGCAGTAACAAAAGTCTACAAGTCAGGAAAAATGAAAATCCACGAACTTGGTGATGCTCCAGAGAGGAAACCAGCAAGTGTTGACGCTAACCTGGCAGAAACATCAATACTTCCTGGCTCCCCCACTGGGTGCATCAATTTACCATAGGCAGGCTGCTCTTCTGCTGCAAGTGACAAATAGTTAATGCTTTCAACAATATGAAAAGGAACAGACCCATAGTAATTGAGAAGCATGGCTGTGGACAGTAATGAAAAGGAGGTGTGATTGCTGGGAGTCTCAGGTAGTCAGCTCTTCTGCTGATTAGCTTAATGGTCTTGGGCAAATCATTTCCCCTTACTGAAAAATACCAGTGTTTCATAACATTAGTGTGATAGAAGAAGTTAACATGTGGTATCCTGAGACTACCATTCTTAAAAAAGCCTGCTTGCAAGCTTGGGCCTTGGCTGGTGTCTGGGGACTTGGATTTCAGGAGGGTTCCCAACCACTCTAACTGATGAGTGGCTCGCTGTTCCTAAATTGTACAAAAATATGGTTTATGCTGAATACCTGCTTTCCTTCTTAGAGTCTGGAATTCCGGTACATACCAGGCAGAGGGTGCCTACATAACCAGCTCCCAATAAAAACCCTAAGCACTGAGTCTCTAATGAGCTTTCATGGTAGACAACATCTCACACAAGTTGTCACAATCATTCCTAGAGGAATTAAGCACACCCTGTGTGACTTCATTGGGACTGATGAAAGTTTACGTGTGGTTTCCTCCAGACTTGGCCCCATGCACCTTTTCCTTTTACTAACTTTGCTCCATATCCTTTCACTGTGATAAATCACAGCCCTGAGTATACCTATATGCTAAGTCCTGTGAGTCTTGCCAGTGAACCATCAAACCTGGGGGTAGTCTGGGGGACCTCTGAAACAACTGGTATAGTGTTGAATAGTCCACCCAACATTTTTCCAACAATCTTGTGAAGTATTATTATTCCTATTCTATAGATGAAGAGTTGGAAAGGTGAACAGAGAGTGTGCCCAGAAAGTATTTCAGTGTTTACTGGATTATATACGGGTGTTCTCAAACTTTAGTGAGCCTATGAACCATGTAGAGTGCTTGCTAAAAATGCAGCTTCCTGGGACCTATCACCTGAGATTTCGATTCAGTAGGTTTGAAACACAAAAATCTGTATTTATAATAAGTATCCAAGATGATTTTTATGACAAGTGGTCCAAGGACCACATTTTGAGAACTACTTTGGGATGGTTGATTAGCTATGTTGGTTAAAGCATAATGCTGATAACACCAAGGTCCGGGGTTCAATCCCCGAACTGGCCAGGCATCCCCCGCCAAAAAAGAGAAACACTTTGATGTATATAAACTACAGCCTTAAGTGCCCAATTTCTCAAGCTAGGTAGTAAATGGCAGAAGTAGGACTTGCACTAACCCTTCTAACAAAGTTGAGGCTCATCTCACAACACAACTGCTTCCAGATCCCTCAAACTCTGCAGTTCCTCTGGTTTGCTCTGCCTTCTTGCTACGGGTATCTCCACCCAGCTGATGGCAACTGGGTGCAAACAGAAGAAAGTACATTACATTTCCAGCACCAAATACTAAGTAGTATCCTGAATCCAAATAATGCACACTTACCACAGTAAGGGAAATGATAATACAGCTCTTGGAGAGTTAACACTGCAGCTTTGGTTTTCAAAATAGATTTGATGTGCTGGTGGCAACAGAAAAAATAAGCTTATCAACTGCATTTAACAAGAAGTATATGAATCTGCTTACAATTTTAGAAGTTGAGGACAGTATATTAATTATAGGCTTCGTTCTATGAATGGCCAAGAAAGGCAAGGGGGTTAAAGATTACCCTTCAGGTGGATAGAGAAAACTACCTCAAGCAAACGGCAAACTTTTTCTGATTACTTTTTAAATGGGCATGTAATTATTATTTTTTCTCACTTAAAATAAGTATAGTATAGGACTTTGTCCACTGAAAAGGAAATTATTTTTAGTACTATGCACTTATCTGTAGCCCAGTCTGAAATGCATAAGCTTCTTAGTGGCTGCTTACTCAACTAATCATTTTTCATCTGTTATTACTGATTCAGGCTATGTTCTCACCTCAGTTCAAAACAATTCAGCAAGTATTTATTGAACATCTATTCTTTATCTGATGATGTGCTAGGTGTGCTAATTATCAAGAACACTGTTCGGATTTTTCCAAGAAAACCTGGGTGAAGAATAAGGACTAGGAAAACACCGCCACCATAATACTTTAAGACAACATATAATACAGGAGCCTGAAAAACAAATAATGGTTCTCCGCTTGAACATGGTAGGACTCACCAATACTCCCACATTCTATTAAGTAAATATGGGACAAGAAATCCATGACCATCTGTATTTCACAAATACAGGTTAACTACCTAAATCTGAGTATCCATGGCCCAGCATCATCTAAAAACTACATCTTCTATAATCAAGAAGTCAGCTGAACCGTCAACCTGTCCATACGCTGCAGTGATTGAGAGGCTGTCTGCCAACATGCTGGCATGGGGCATCCCACGCCCATATCTGCAGTGCTGAGCACTCATTCATCATTAAGCTGCAGTAGTGTTAACATATGCTGCAGTCGTGCTAATGTTTGTTTTATGATCACCACTGATCTACCCTTACACCAAGCCAGAAGTTAAATGTTAAGTGAATGAAAATAAACTTGAGAGCAGAACCTAATTCACTTGTGGAAGTTCAGAACCTCTCTCCAGCCAACCAGAAAAACTCCCCAAACCTCAAGGATTCCAGATGTATAAAGCATTACAGATGTACAGGAAATTTCACCACCTTGAAGGAAAAAATAACATTTTTATTTTGGATCCTATCCTGCACCCTCCTTGAGAGAACTGATCAACCACGCTAGACAAGCAGTCAGCTTTGATGATTTTTTTCTATCACTCAACAAACCATCATTTGAATGAACTCAATGGGCTAGTTCTTTGCACATCATGCAGACAGGGAGGTTAGCTATGGTTCTTCCAGCAGCCATTAGCCATTCTTTACCTCCCAGAACCCATCGCTCAGTGGGTGGTCCACTGGCAGCTTGGGTGAGAAAACAAGCTCATTTGGACAGTTGCATCAATATAAAAACAGCCAGCTTCACCTGCCCAAATCTCACCTTTGCTAAAAGTCCATTAGGAATGCTGGAATTCTCCTGATGTATAGGCACTCAATATTACTCACTACTAAAGGGCTGAATTATTAACAATAATCATAAACAAAGGAACAAAGAGGAAACCCTTATAAAAGTATTTAGGAGACACTCAAGAGTTTTAATGTTGCTTAAACAGTAAAAAACACATCGGTGGCAAAAAACACAAAACCTATTTGCATTTGTGTAAAGATTTATTTCAAGTTATAGTGGTTTATAGGTTTCCCACTTTGCACAGGGTCAGCCTTGCATCTATTTGCAAATGACAGTTTTCCATGTATAGTTCATATCAAAGGTGTCAAATGCAACAAAATCCTTTTTTATCTGATATCCAAACAACCAGAAAATAACTGAGATAAAGACATTTTCTGTGTGATATTATGACTATATACTACATGCTTTATGGAACCAAAAGCATTTGAAAGCTTCTAGAATCAGAGAGATAAATTTAGTCTAATATTTCACACTTACAATTAAGCTTTCACATATTGGTGATCCAGAAATTCATAACTGTTAAATATCACTCTGATAAGCTAAATTGACACCATTCACTCGGCCAAGCCCCTTAAATCTACTTTATCAAGGAATGCCTTATTTTGAATTTTTAGCATAAAATAATTTAATAAGACAAAAGGAATCTTGTTGTATAAACTCTCGAAAAACCTTTAAATCCACACTACTACTAATGTAATCACTAGGAATATTATTAAGAGTAAAACAAAACGGGATCACATAAAAGTTCATGACCCTTAAGTCTCAACTAGTCCAGGCTTCCAATTAAACATGCCTGTGAAAAAAAAATAAATTGTATAGACAAAGCTACTACTATTTATTTATTGTATTTATGGAGATGTTGATTAAGAACAGGCTGTGCTTTTATTGCACTCAGAGAAATCCAACTGTTACATCTTTTAAGATATCCTCTATATGCCTAAGTCCTAAAATGCTGTACACCAAATCCAACAATTTCTTTCTACCTCAAAGCTGTCAAAAGCAAAATCATGATTCATCGCACAGGAAGGAACACAATTATTAATGACAAAGACATCAAGGCTATATCTTTAAAAAATACAGTGAATCTCTAATTTTTTTTAACTTGAAATTGGAAAACCTGGGAAAATAAATGGCATTTTTAAACCAATTCGGCAAACATAACTGAACTATACAAGATGATGCTACCCCTAATAAGAGTCTTACTTCCCACATCAGGTTTAAAATACAACAAAAGCCCTGTTCTAATGCGGTCTCTAGTTTTCGATGACCAACAAGTAAAATAAACACCACCGAAATTTACTTCACATTCAAAGCCAATTTCAGACACATACAGGTACACCAAAAAAACCCCAACAAAAAACCACAACTGATTCTGAAAGTAATTCATAGCTCTATCTGTAAAATATTAAAACAATCATAACATACCACTTGGACTGCATTTACACTACTGTGCAAGTCTCAAAGTCCAGCCCCAATCTTTAATTTTAGCCTTCTAGTGATTTAGATGGGAGTGCCCCTCAAAGAATCTCTACCAGGCAAAAGATGAAGTCGGCATGTGGTTTATTGGTCTAAGAGATCTAAAATTTGCCCCCCCACCCCCAAATTTTGAAGCCATTTCTTAGCAATGAGTATTCAGTAGTATGTTTCACATTCAGTCCAGTGGTCTGCATATTAATTCCTTGCTCTAGGCATAAGGCTTAGATGTGACTCCTCAGAACCTTCCAGCATACTGCACTGGTACAAATTCCTCGGACTTCCCATACTCCTTGTTGTGCAGGAAAATGTGAACAGTTGGACATTCCAGCTGAAACAATGAGGTCAAAGCTCATTTCAGTATGAGCAAAAGTGATTCTCTGTGGACATCTTGGTCAGGGTGCAAAGTATTAGCCTCAAACCTGCAGGTTGGCACCTCAACAACTGCTGCAAATTCTACTGCATGCCCTGGTTTCCTGGGCCAGCACTGCTTAATTACTAGACTCTAATACAATGCAGATCCCTCTCAGCAAAAGGGAGCAAAAGGGCTTTTAGATCAGTATTTACTTCGGTTGTTCGGATTCAAATCCTTAAAAAAAAAAAGGGGGGGGGATTTCAACATCTCAATTTTAAGCTAATAAATTTATTATGATCCAGAGCCCAGTTGTTTTCCATCATAAGGGTGCCTTGTGAAAAGACTGGCCTTTTCCTAAATATTACAATTACCTCACCTTGTCACTTTTCCTTTTTCGTCACCCCCAAAAAACACTCCCAGATCACAAGAATCTATGCGAAATAGAACTATGAAGCACAATGCTCTTTTACATTCTCAGGCTAAAAGTGAGAAGCCAATTTTAGTCACTTGCTTTAGCATCCAGTACAATTCATTTCCTATGGATTTCAAGATCCTTGAAATGTACAACCTCTATTGCTCTGTACTACACATAATAATCTGCTCCAATTTCATACTGCATATTTCTGGGTGAGGTAAACATTTAGCTAAACATTAGTATAGCACTACTGCAATAATAATATTCTAAAGAGTCATGTACAAGTATTACTTTTAGCCAGGGTACATTTGTGAAAGTTTCAAATGCAGAAAAAATGAGAGCAAATTTATCCAACATATGAAAAATATGTTAGCAATGCTTTGATTAGGAATAAATGCATGAAAAGAACCAAACTGACAAGTTCTCAAACCACGTACTGTTAAGGGGATGAGGATAGGGGAAAGTGCTCAGCACTCACCCCCTTTTCTTAACTACAGAAAAATCAAAATTTGCAGATGAACCCTTTCTTTCACATCACTGGCAGAAATAAAATCCTATTCCCGCCACCTCCTCTTGCAATTAAGGAAGTTGCTACAAATAGCAACATAGAAGTAAATGGCCCCTGTTTTGCTCCTTTCTTAACGTACTCTCTAGGAGTAAACAGGTTACTCATAAAAGTCAGTAGCCAGAAATCGCTTTTCCCTAAGTCGAATTCCCACGGAAATGAAATTCCCTTTTCTGGGGATTTGGAAGGGGTAAACGTGGACAGAGGAGCCCAGCAGCAGCCTGCCTTCTCGCATAGCTTCCGTGTCTGGAGCATTTAGTACTCCGGGAGGCTTCCGACCCGCGCTCTGCAGCACCGGCAGCGGCGGTGCAGCCTCCAGGCGTCTCCACGTCCACCCAGCCCACCCTGAAAATCGCCCTGACTTGTTCAATCCCCTAACGGCACGCTTCAGGGGCTGGGTCTCCAAAGTTTGCCTGGCTTGCGGTCAGCAGCTCCCCGTTGGGCCGAACCCTCTACAAGACGGAGTCCTGCCCAAGCCACGGCTCCTTCGGCCCCCAGCTCTTCTTTCGGGCCACAGTGACAGGTCTAGGTTTACCTCCATGTGCTCGTGGCAGAGGAAACAAAAGAAAGCAACCTCCCTGATAATAAAACGCCATCTTCCACTAATTGGCAAACTGAGGGTTCCCCTGCTCGGTACGCCCAGCAGTCCCCCACCACCCAGCCCGAGGGCGGCCCCCAGTCTGAGGCAGAGTTCCCCGAAGCCCCGGAAACCCTGGCTACATTGTCCTGGGGGCGGGGGAGGGACACCCGAGCCCTACCTGCCTCCCCACCTTGGCCGCCCGGGCAATGGGTTTCCGTCAAAATAAGAAAGGGGGTGCGGGGATGGGGTCTCCCAGAGATGCAATGGCCCCCTCAGAAAATGATCAGGGGGACCGGAGAAGGGGCTGGCGAGCAAGACACCCGGCACGCGCGTGTACTTACAAGGAATGTCTGTTCAGATCCTATGCCCATTTTTTAGTTGGGTTATTTCTTTCTTTGTTGTTGAGCTGAGCCCCTTATATACTCTAGATATTAGCCCCTTGTCTGAAGTGTAGTTTGCAAACCCTCTCTCCCATTCTGTAGATTGTCTCTTGACTTTGTTGACAGTGTTCCTTGCTGTGTGCAGAAGCTTTTTAGTTTGATGTAGTTCTAGTTATGTATTTTTGCTTTGGTTGCCTGTGCCTTTGTACTCTCAAAAAAAGTGCTGCTCGCTCCCATTTTCTTTAGCACTTCCCCTATGTTTTCTTTTAGTAGTTTCATAGTTTTTGGTCTTAATTTTAGGCCTTCGATCCAGTTTGAGTTGATTTTTCTGTATGGTGAGAGACAGGGGTCTATTTTCAATCTTCTGCATATGAATATCCAGTTTTCCAAGCATAATTTGTTGAAGAAGCAGTGCTTTTCTAGGTTGTTGGGTTTTTTACCTCCTAAAGTCTGCAAGAGAATTTCAGGATCACGAAGAAATTCCTTCCTTCCCCATTTAAGAGTTCTAGAAATCTGAAAGACCATCTTTAAATGGCCAAAACTTAGTATTTGAGAATGGGTAGGTCTTACACATTTATTTTTCTGAAAATGGACAATTATTATTCCTTTAATCTGGGTTTTTAAATTATCTTAATTTGACATAATCAGTTGGATTAACTATCTTGGTAAGTAATCTGGCTACTTCCTTTATTAATGACTTTTAAATACATCAGCCGGACCTTATTTTTTAAATATTTTTTTCTTTATTTGTATAGCAGTTTTAGTTTTACAAAGAAATTAGGCAAAAAATACAGATTGTTCCCATACCAACTCGGGACACGGGGACCCTCCAGAGGCACCCCAGCTCTCACCTGCCTCAGCCCGACACTACTCCCCTACCTCGGTCAGGAGCCACAGCCCCCTCGCCCCGGCCCTAACTCGTCCGCCACGCCGCGCCGCCCCGCGCTGTCGTCCCGCACTCGGGCTGAGGAGCCTGGCCTGGGCGCACCGCCGCTCCGCCCCGAGCCTGCCAGACGGCCGGCTCCCCGCTTCTCGGCGGAGAAGAGCCGGGTCTGAGCGAGGAGTGGGGACCTCAGGGAACTGTGGAGACCCCAGGGTGGGCGGGGAGGAGGCACGAGTTATCAAAGCCGCTCCCTTCTCATCTCCAAAGGTGGGGGTCTCTCACTACCCTCGCTTTGCTACGCTTCCACCTGGGCGGTTTTCCCTCCTCTCGCCCCTTCTCCAGTCCTGCCTGCGCACCTCAGCCCTCTTACTTCCACTTTCTCTGAGGTTGTAAAGTCGGGTTTTGTGACGTTGCTGCTGAGCAGCGGGGCGGGATTTCCCTGCCCCCCCCAACCCCTCCCCCACTCAACCCCTCCCGTTTGCCTCCGCTCCCGCGCTTCTCGCAGAGCAGCCTGGGAGTTGTAGTCTAACCGTCCCCCTACTCGGTCTCCAACTGTGGGCTGGGAGCTCCCCCACACGCCTATCCGGGGTTTGTCCAGAGGGTTGAAAAACGAAGCGGCTGGGACCGTTGGACCGAACCGCGGTTCTCCGTACCGGCTGGGTGTGAAGGCCAAGGGCGTTCGGTAGATTGCTAGTGGTGGACAATGTGAGAAGGATAAATTAGGCAAAGCCCAGAATGCTGGGATCCTTCCCAAGAACGTGAAACTTGCGCACCGGGAAACCCTCTACACCCTTGGCCCCTAGCTTAGAAATGGAATTTGCGAAACTTGAAAAATTAAAAACGAGAGCTGAGTCTGGAATTGCCACGGGACTGGGCATAACTCCCTCCCGCCTCCGCCCCCACCCC
>NW_007731754.1:6471-10493 GCF_000696425.1 Galeopterus variegatus | reverse complement strand
CCTACCCCTTTTGCTCCGCCCTTTAAGGCGGGGCCCGAGGATGTTGGAGAACTTACTGATTGTTCTATAAAAGTGAGGAAAAAATGAGGACAGGGAGTTCAAAGACTTGTGTACGAGACTTCCGCCACGCCACGTTGCCCCGCCAGTCTAGAGCTGGGGACGACCGGGCCCAGCTACACCAGGGGCTTCCCTTAAGGTCGTGAAGGGCCTTGACTGCTGGGTACAGGCTCTTCTTTTCCCTTCTGTGGTTTAGATTGATTTCAGCAAACTGAGTATTTTCTTTATACCAGGCACTGTGTTAGGGGCTGCACACAGCGATTTCTTAGAAGACCTTCCCAGGAGAGTGGTCGCAGCCTAGTTAGGGGATACAAACAGGCGAAAATGACACATTAGAATGTAATGGCTGCTAGAGTAGCAGTTGAAAGTGCTGAAGGAAATAGGGGAGCGCGACTTTGCGTCTAAAAAGGAGGTCCGAGAAGCTTTCCTGAAAGCGCTGGAGATTAAACTAGGCCTCGAAACGCGGGAAGGCTTTGGAGGAGCTGACGCCTCCCAGGGGGGCAAAGTCCAGGGTGGAGGGAGAGGTCAGTGAGAAAGTGCAGGGCAACCTCACAAAAAGAACACACCATCGTGGCAGACGCCCTTTGATGTACGGGCAGGGCGGCCCGAGTGAAAACTAAAACCCAAAGGGTTCTTCAGAAACATACTATGAAGTTTAGACTTGATTCTGTAATCGACGAGGAACCCATCCCCAATAAAGTGCAAATGCAGGAGACCTAAAGTTTGTTCCCAAACTGTCCTAACTGCCAGGAAGTAAAACCAACCGTTTCCAATTCTTCCCCTATTAGGGTTCCTTCTGTTTGCTCACACTTGAGGCTGTATCTAATGATTTTTAAGGCTTATGTTAAATGTATATTAATCAGATTTGAATACATTTTATTTTATTGACAAAATGAATCTAAAGTTTTGCTCTACTACTAAGATTTATTTTCGAATACTTTATTTTCTGGCTTTACTTTCATTGAACACAGCAAAGACTAATTTCATTCACTAATTATTTGTTGAACACCTACTATGTGGCAGGCACTATTCTAGATACTGGAATTGGGGGGGTGGAGGAGGTTATTGTCAATTCTTCTAGACATAAGTCTAGAATTCCTTATCAATAAAATACGTTCTTATCAATAAAATTAGTAGAAAACTAATTTAGGCATTTGGGGATGCAAGTGCTTAATAGTAAATAATAAGTCATATCTTTCCGGATTCAATGTTTTTAAACAAATGGGAAAAATGTACTTTTCTTATAGATTGAAATAGACCAACTTAAAAAACAAACAAACAAAAAAAAAACATTAGAGACCCGAAAATTTTTTGCGATATTCTCTCACACTAGTCCATTGTCATGTTCCTGCAGCAGCTTAAAAGCAGGGATTTTAAGATTCCCCAAGATACAGCAGTATTGTTGATCATATTTTCATTTGTTGTTATAATTCCACTATTTATTTGTCCTCCTGAATTATTTCAGCACAGCAACTATACCCATGGGTCCAGACTAATTTGCTCGACTATAAAAATGCAATTTCACACAAATCAAAATATGCTCAGCAAAACATAAAATTTATGCAAGGTGATTTTTTCCATATCCAAACTCAACCTGAAATTAGAGCTGCTCTCACACACATCCTTTAGAGAGTCACTCCTCTGTGAGTTTTTTTAAGATGAGGAGAAATTATTTTTGTTCTTTTCAGTGCCTCTTCACTGTTTCCAAAGAAAGCCTAGGTGTTATAGGAAGCTGTTGTCGATGAGTATGAAAAGCAGACCATCAGCCCTCATCTTCATTTGGCCAACTCCATAAACACAACTGCAAAAACTAACTTCCTCCTGCCTAAACTGTCAGAACCCATGGCACATAACACCAACTCCTCTGGTATATCAACTGACTTGCAACAGAGGCCTCAATCTCCAGCAGGCGGGAATTCAGAAGCAGCAGTCTTTTGTCATTACCAATTTAAATAGAAATAATGCTTGCTACCCGAGGGAGGGAAGGGAAAGAGTTCTTCCCTGACTGTTTCAATTCTGTTGCCCCATCTGTGCAAGCCACTCGGTAGAGCCCATCTTCTCTATGCCCCCAATCCCCTTGCTCTTTCTCACCTTCAACCCCTCAGAAATTTCACCATGGCAAATGGGCAGGCCACACTTTTGAAGGAGGAGTACAGACTCCTTCTGGGGTCAGTGAGTTGGTCAGCAATTCAGTGATCCAGCAGGAGGAAAATGGTGAGGAGAAGGAATCGCTTGTTCCATCTAATACTAAAAAAAGAAAAAAGGGAAGGAAAAAAAATTGAAGCTGTTATATCAGCATCTAAATCACTCATCATCAGCAAGTTGAAGAAATTCAACTGTTTCTGCTGAGCTTTCAAATATACCTCGTAAGATTACCTTTCACCCATTTGAACTTGCCCCCTTTCAAGGCTGGCTTTAATGTTTATTTAAGATCAATTTTACCCATATCTTTCTAATTATTGGCCCACTCTAATTCATTCTCCACATTGCAACCACAGAAATCTCCTGCTTATGAATTTTCAGTAGCCTCCCATTATACTTAGAATAAGTCCAAAATCCTGCCTTAACATTACCTAAAAGGCCCTGAATTCTTTGACCCCTGCCTTCCTCTCTAGCCTCAAGTGGGCATCCTTTCCTCTCAGTTGCCAAGCTCTACCCCACTGGCCACCTTTCATCCTTGAGTTTCCAAAGCTCCTTCTCTCCTGACAGCTTTTGCACAGGCAATCATCTCTGCTGGAATGCTCTCACCCGCCTTTGCTATTCATCCCTCAGATCTCAGCTTAAATGTCACTTCCTCAGATGAGATCAGGTTCCCTGTTATTGTGCTCCAAATAGCCCATATTAATTACATCCCAGGATACTGACAGATGAGGTTAGTAATCATGGAGAATGGCAAAAATCCAAGGGGACTGAGGATGATCTAATATTGTTCTGCTTTTCAAAAAGAAGTAGGTGTATTCTAATAAGCATGATATCAAAGCCAGGCAAGGAGGTTCTAGAACCAACCATTCGATGGATGGGGTTTTTTATCACAGTGGAAGGGAAGAGAAAATCACTAGGAAACACAATGAGTTCACTGAGTTGTAGCTTGACCTTCAAGATTCTGTAGATATTATTTCTAATTCAGAATTCTATGTCCTACCAAAATATATTGGGAGGATAGATAGTGAAGTGGTTAGAAAGAACATGGCTTAAGAAGACTAAATCTTTATCTCCCATAGTAAGAAGTCATTAAGTCAATATATATCAGTATGATTATTTTATTTAGAAATAAGGAGGTAGGGCCGGCCCATGGCTCACTCGGGAGAGTGCGGTGCTGATAACACCAAGGCCCCGGGTTCGGATCCCATATAGGGATGGCCGGTTCGCTCACTGGCTGAGCGTGGTGCTGACAACACCAAGTCAAGGGTTAAGATCCCCTTACCGGTCATCTTTTAAAAAAAAAAAAAAAAAAAGAAAAAAGAAATAAGGAGGTAAATAGCAGAAGAAACAACTAAAATAATGAAAAGTAGTTGCCTCTAGGAAAAATAAATCTGGAGTGGGGAAGAAAGGGATAAGGGACTTTTTTTTTCTTTGTAAGCCTTGTAGCAGTTTAACTTTTTAGCTGTGTACATGCATTATTTTCATAAAAATTTATTTGAAAAGACAAATAACATTTTGACACACAGACAGGAAGTAGGAGAACACTCTAGCCAAGAGAAATAGCAAAGATGTGGAAGTGAAAATTCTCCAGTGAATAGTAAATAGTAAGTAGACCTGCCTAGAGAAGCAATGAGTTCATGTTGAGGAGTAGCAAATGATATAAAATTTTAACCTCCATTTTCAGGAAGCTACTGGAATATGCATTCCGTAAAATGAGAGAGTAAACCAAGAAAGAGTAAATATGAGATCAAGAATTCAGATCCCCATACTGGCTAGCCACAAAAAAAAAAAAAAAAAAAAAAAAAAAAAAAAAAAAAAAAAAA
>NW_007731754.1:2458-6415 GCF_000696425.1 Galeopterus variegatus | reverse complement strand
TGGTTAGCCAAAAAAAAAAAAAAAAAAAAAGAAAGAAAGAAAGAAAAGAAAGAGGAAACATGGGATTCAGAAAATGGGATGAACATAAAAGAGAAGGGAAAGATGAGTACGAATGAAAGTTCAAGGTACACAGTGGTGTGGCACACCTAGAGAGGCCAGAGGTGAGTAGAAAGATAGAGGGCTTCAGGAGGGATGTCTCTAGAGAAAAAAGAAAACAGAAAAAAAATGATAAATTACCTGATATATTTGACTATGTGGAAAATAGTTTTACAGTTTTATGGGAAAACCAGTGAAGAATTAGTGATAGACACATAGAAAGTGAAGCAAACTAACAAAAACCAAGGCAGTTTTTAACTCCAGGAAAAACAGAAAGTTGCTCAAGAAAGTAAATGAGTCATGATAAAATACTACTTGGCTCCACAGTGAAAGATATTTACATAGTCATAACAATTAAAACACTGCCTAGTTGATTTACTAAATTAAAACTTTTGTAGGATAAAGTGAAAACAAGTTGGGGAGGACTATTGTAAGAGATCTAAATCTTTGTCTTCCATAATAAAAAGGCAATAAGTACTATCTAAAGTTTAAAGAATGAGAAATGTCAGTATAAGTACATTATATAGAAATATGGAAGTAAACACTAGAAGAAACAGCTAAAATTCTTAAAAGTGGTTCCTATAGTAGTGCAGATCAGAAGTTGGGAGAGACGGCATAGGCATCTGCTCTTTTTCTTTATAAGCTTTTAAAGTCTATTTAACTTTTTGCTATGAATATGCATTATTTCCAAAAATAAAAATTAATAACAAAGAAGAAAGAGCATTTGAATGGGCAGAAAGGAAGGAAAGCATTCTAGCCAAGAGAAATAGCAAAGACATGAAGTAGTAAGTAATAAGTAGATCTCCTTAGCGGAGTGAGTCCATACTGGAGAATAGAGAAGGATAATTTTCATAGCTATCATTCATTGAGCACTTACTATGTGCCAGGCACTTTGCTAAACACTTTACACATATTATGTCATTTATTCTCACTAACCCAATAAAGGTAAGTACTACTATTATCCCCCATTTTATAAATGAAAAGACTGAGAGGTTATGGAACTTGCTCAAAGTCACAGCTAGAAAGCAGCAGTACTAAAAGTCAAAGGGGTCTATCTGACTCCAAATTCATACTTTTAACCACTACATTTGAAGGCATAATTGACAAGATTTGATCATTAATTTAATTTATAAGACGAAGGAAAGACGTAAATCCAAGAGGACACTAAGGACTTAAGGTTCACTTATTGGGAGAATGATGTTCATTCATTTATTCATTTCAACAAATATTTATTGAATATGGACTATACCCAAATAGTGTGATGGAGATATAGCAATGATTGTGGGAGATATGGTCCCTGCTGTCAGAGAGCTTACCATCTAGCATTCATATGAAAATAATTCAGTGGGGAACATCAGTGGAGAAAATTATGAGTTTAGTTTTGACTATGTTGAAGTAACAATAGGATGTTCAAATAAAAATGTCCAGTATGCATGGAAAATGTGCTATTAGAGCTTGGAAATAAGGTGCTCTAAACCTCAAATTCTATTCCAGGTCAAGGGAAATCAGAATTGAGAAAAGCTATTTCATTTAATGCTTCAGAGGTCCTGCATGAGCTTTAAGAGTGCAGTTTCAATGGTAGTTGGGCTGGAAGCCAAATTGCAGGAGTTTATAGGTATAAACTGTACATTTGCAAAGCTTGATGGTGGAAGAAGGAAAAAAATGTTGTACACTAGCTAGGAGGATCATCATGATTAAGTAACTTTTCTTTTCCCAACTAAAGAAGACATATACATTTTTCCTTTTTGTTTGTTTGTTTGTTTGGTTGGTTGGTTGGTTTTGGGGGGTTTTTTTTAGCAGATGGCCTGTAAGGGGATCCAAACCCTTGACCTTGGTGTTAACACCATGTTTTCTAACCAAATGAGCAAACCAGCCAGCCTGACATATACAAATTTAGAAGCAGAGAGGGAAGAATTGTGTAGAAAGGAGAAGCTAAAGATTTTAGAAAGAGAAGACAATCAGCGATGAACTGGAGAACTCAGGGCTCAGGTTTGAGAGGGGAGGAGGGACTGTTCTTCCTTAAGAAAGAAGGCTAAGAGAGGAGAATGAATAAAATGGTCTTAGGTAAAGAGGATACACGACAGCAGTAGTCTCTGACTTTTGTGCAAAGCTTAGTTTTTGTGAAATGGGCAGTTGGGAAAGGGGATGGGGCTTCATAAGGAATCAGATCTGAATAAAAAACCTTTGAGATACTCCACAGCCCTATTTCAACCACTTTCTACTGTTTTAAAATAACAGCAGATTGCACCATCCTCCAGTCTTCCAGATCAATTAATTCAAATTTTATCTCACCCAGGCCAACATTTAGGTACTAAGACTCAGGCAGGATGCCATCAAAATCCATTTAAAATGGCTCTCTTCCCAGCAGTGATAGAGATGCAAACTCCCCTTAACAATCGAATCCAACCTTGAATTAATTAATGTCTCTGTTGGTGTCTGTTTTATTTTTGCCATATAGTTCTTACTGGCTCAATTTCTAGAATTTGTAATTTCATTTGGCACTCTTCAGCAAGTATTTAGTCTGCCCTACTTGAAAAAGTACGTGCCATTTTGGTTCCATTTATTTCTCATCACAGGATATAATTGTGCATATTGTGCACAAATACACCAACATGCAAAAAAAAAAAAAATACACCAACATGCACAAAACACAGAACAAACACAAGAGCTTCTTGAGGGCAGGAAACACGCCTTATTAATCCTTGTCCCTATCTCACAGGGAAGAGCATGGCACATTGTTGAAACTCAGGAAATGCTGACAAATGAATGAATGACTATGTGTTGTTAAGGAGAGAGCCCTAAAATGAGATCCAGGAGGTGTCAATTCAAGCTGTTAACTAGAGTTTCTCCTTGGACAAATCACCTACACTTTCTGGGCCCCATTTTCCCCATGTGAAAAATGAGGGGACTGGATGACTTATTAAATTGCTTCTGACGGAAATTTTTAAAATTTTACATGCCATTTTATTTATGTTTTTTCTTATTATAAGTTTGGTTGTTTTTTGTTTGTTTGCTTGTTTGTTTTTTGGTGGCTGGCTGGCACAGGAATCTGACCGTGGTGTTATCAGCCCTGCACTCTTAACCCACTGAGCTAACCAGCCGGCCCTTACATGCCATATTAAAGCAGATATAATTTCAGGTTTCCAAGTAGCAATATTTAGATTGCTGTTAGAAACTTGTTCTAAATCCCTGCCCAACTCACTGACTACTGCCTGTAAATCAGAGGAGATCTGTTTCTCAAGTCATCTCTCCTAGGCATGATAGACAACCAGATATGCTACTCAAAGTTCTGTCCACTGGGAAGATTTCTCTTCCTCAGTGTCTTTTAGGGGCACCCTATGGTGGGGTTGTAGTGCTGCCGTCATCCACTTTCAAATGTGCCACTTAACTATGCAAAGTTATGTGTAAACCAGGCTCATTTTTTGTTTTGTTTTGTTTTGTCTTCAGTCATTTGGTCATAGGTAGCTCACTATGAGACCATAGGTATGGATTGAGAAAGGGACAGTAGTATGGCAGGAGGAAGTGACACAGGAGTCTGGACCACCTGCTCATGAAATTAACTTATGCCTTCAGTGCCTGCTCAGGCCCCATTCCACATACACATCTTCCAAAAGATGATAGAAAACTTCTGGGCACACCAGACTTTATGGCCAGACAAATCTGATAACATCCAGTTTGAGATGGGAAGCCCATGTCTTATTCTTTTTTTTTTTTTTTTTTTCTTTTTCCGTGTCCGGCAATGGTTCGCAACCCTCAGTGTCGCCCCTGTACCGGACTGGGACTGGCAAAGGGATTGCAACCCTCGGTGTTGCCCCCGCGCCTCGCTCAGCCAGTGAGTGGGAACCGGTCTGTATGTGGGAT
>NW_007731754.1:0-2244 GCF_000696425.1 Galeopterus variegatus | reverse complement strand
CTTTTTTTTTTTTTTTTTTGTCTATTTCGTGACCGGTAAGGGGATTGCAACCCTTGGCTTGGTGTCGTCCGCACCGCGCTCAGCCAGTGAGCGCACCTGCCAGTCCTATATAGGATCTGAACCCGTGGCAGAAGCGCCGCTGTGCTCCCAGCGCTGCACTCTCCCGAGTGCACCATGGGGCCGGCCCCCATGTCTTATTCTTACCTGGCCAGGTGTTCAGTCTCTGTAAGAACCTATCAGCAAACCAGAAGATTCTTCTCAGAAACAGAGCTCCCAGCAAAACAGAAAATCGAGGGACACAAGGCAGCCATCCAAACACATTGTCTACTAGACGTTCTTGAATTCTTGTTTTCCTTTCTATTAGCAGTGCCTTTTTTCAGCCCCTGCCTCAAGTGCCCAGGGCTCTTCTGCAACCCTCCCTTATGAATGGAGGAATGAGATCTGATAAACCTCGTCAATCTAAGAATTTGGGGACTTCTAAAAGTGTTTAGGTGTTTATAAAGAATCACAGGGAGTGAGCAATGTTGAGCCAAAGTAATGAGTCTCTGATGAAGGGATTTCAAGTATCAAGTAAACTTTTTGGGTGTGTTCATTTATCCATATGTGAATGATTAACAACTATTCTGCCCAATACCTTCTATTTACAGTTGTGGGAAGGGCCAAGTTTCTTCTCTGCTCCAATTGGCGTACCTTTCAATATTCAACACCTCTTCCTTACTCCACCCTCCCTACACCATACTGTGACACCAGTGGTTTACAGGAATCTTCTTAATCAATCCTGGGATGAGCACAGAACACACAACAATAAAAGAAAGACTAAAGCCACCAATTAAATTAAGTACTCAGCACTGGACATTTCATTAAAATTCAGAGTACAGCTGCTTCCTTCACTATGTGTATACATGCGTATAAGGTTGCCCAGAATAAGCCAGGCAACCAGATAGAATACTGGACTTCAAAGGAACAATGGTCTTGTCATTCTTCACAAGAAGTTAATTAGCTCCTCTCCTGCAGAACACTACTAAGAGTGTGATTGGTAATGTCTCAACTTCTGCTCAGCTATAAGTCATAATTAATAATTAGGCTATTTCTCTGGTAACTGTCATTCCTTGACTGCTGAGCAATCTCCTATCATTAACGACTGTTGTACTTCACCATGGTGCAGGCATGTTTCCAATGACCCTCAGGCATCCAGAGGAAGTTTTAGCCTGGTCTAATCACTGTGAGTCTTCAGCAGACCCTACCACCACCCCATCCCAAAATTATTATCTGAATGAAATTAGCTTAAAGAAATAGGAAAGTCACAAAAGGGTGGAATAGAGTTTATAGACCAAGTGCATGTATGTTTGTCAAGCAACAGTTTTCTTTTTCTATTTAAGCACTAGATTTTTAGATTTCTTAGCTCTTTGGGGATGGCTCCCTGAGTTACTTACCAGTCCATCAGCAATTTGGTGTTACCTAGAGTAGAGCACTCTTGATAATTACCCTGATTCGCCCACTTTAGGGATGGTTCTTCCTGGATGGTGTGCATATTTGTAACATGTACAGAATTTCTGTTATCAGCAATTTTGTATTTAATAAAGAGATGTGAGACTGCTTTACTTTTTGACAGTCTGTAAAGTACTTTATTAATGTTGGTTATTATTAATATTTGTAATTATTTAATTGGAAAAGTCAATATCTTGCTTGGTTTCAACCATAGCTTCTTTGGAAGTATGTGGTAATTTCCTCAATTGGCTTTTCTTCTTGGCTCAGATCATAAACAATATTCATGGTTTCAAATGTACAGAGATTTTATTTATAGCTTTGGCATATTTTTCTATAAACTGTTTAAATATAAACATGGTCCAAATGAAGCTCACCAGGAAAATAATTGATTCATATTCATTTGTATTGGTGACCTAAGGATTGCATAAGTAAAGAAAAACATATGAACAGGCAAAAGTTAAGCAAACTGTTGTGACTACAGGTCATGAGATTATGTGTATTTTGGGTCTTTCTGTATACCTCATATTTCCAAAATGTAGTCACACTGTGACCTTTGGCACTTTTTAGCAGAAGATGTATACTTATCTCAATTTCTTCCTCAGTAGCAGGGATGACAAATAAGTCACCTGCCACCACTCAACCACTCCCACATTCATAGCAGACAGTGCTAGTCAATCATAACACTCTTTGTCACGGAATTTGATAGTAATCCCATAATCTTTTTCAATCCAGCCTTCTACACAGCCACGTCACTAG
>NW_007731753.1:146957-150239 GCF_000696425.1 Galeopterus variegatus | reverse complement strand
CAGACAGGAGGAATGTTGCCTTAATCAAGGTCCAGCAAGCTGGGGATGACAAACATTTTCTGTACTCTCTGGAATCCTTCTTCTCAGCCCCCACAGGGAATCTGATGTCTGCTGCCAGAAAGGGCAGCAATTTGGTAAGATGGGTAATCAAATAAGAGAAGGCCACCTGTTTACCCTTTCAACCAGCTTTTGGCTGGGATTCCTAATTAAAAGAGGTGGAGCTCTACATGGATCAGCTGCTTGTTGGGGAATATAACCCTCCCACTATCCTCCCACTCCTGCTTCTCAGACCTGCTCATGAACAGGCCATGTCCATGTTTCAAGGCAAGCAATATCAGCAGAGTCTCTGGTGGGGACATTAGCAGCAGGTGTTGGGTGGGATAAGGCCCAGAGTTTCTTAAACTCACTGCTGTGGGATGCACAGCAGTCTAAACTGAACGCCTTCACAATGGGGTGTGGGGCCCCTGATTCAGCAATCACTTTATTCAGTTCAGCCTTTACAGTAAGACACAGGCTTAACCACAAAACCCTCTAAAAGCCCCACCACCAGACCCTCCCTCTTCTAATCAGTGTATTTTAGGTTAAAGCACTGCAGGAGAGCACTTGTTCTCCTAACAAATTTCCTCTTTCCTTACAAAGAGAGGTCACTGGAAGATGAAATACAAAGATTTACGTTGCTCTAACTCTCTCATCCTTCACCACCATGCTTACCACACAAACACCTCTCTCTCCTAGCCTATCTTGAGATCCCAGCAAAACACTGTTAAAAGCTTCAACAGGTGGTCTTCCCTTTGAGATCCCTTCTACCACCCTTACCACCAAGCTAACAACATGGAACCTTGAATTTTGGGAGGTGACGATGGAATGTCCCAAATGGGCTTCTGTATGTAATCCTGGGAGCCCATAGGAAACTCCAGCATTAAGAATGTTTCCCATTCCCCTGGTCCCCACATTCGCTGCTGAATAAAACTTGTGTTTTGCAAACATTAAGTTGGGAGAGCAATTAAAGCAAAAACAGCATCCCCCCAGGGGCAGTAAAACCAACACCTACTAGGCCCCCTTACCATTGCACGTGGAGTAGCTGTCTGTCCAGGCTGGCTGCTGGTGAAGGAGGTTGTTACTGGGGTTGAGATTCATTACACCACTTCCTTCCAGAATCATGATCTGTAAGGGGATCAAACAGCCCACTGAGTCAGTGCCTCTTGGACAAACATCATTTAAGAGTGCAGATCACAGAGTTCACTTAGGAAGAAGAAAAAAGAATCTGTCCTTCTGCCCTTTGCCATTGCTACAGCTCTTTTGGTAACAGCAAAATTCATGGCAATTAAAAAATTCCACGTTCAATTTTCATGTGCATGAGGCAAGTTTTTACAGCCAGCTATTCATAAATGAACAATCTCTGATCAGGAGGAAAACACAATACCTGCTCCCAGGGCGAGTCTGGCCAGCATCCAAGATTTTTACAAAAGTGAAAATGCCAAAGAGATTTTGTTTAAAGTGCAATTTTAATCAATGAAAATCCAAGCTGGTAGCAGTACAGACCCAGCACCTATGCAGGAACTCTGAAATTAAACATTTCGAGTCCCAGCACATACAGGCAACCCCACACCTGGGCACTCAGTAACAAGTTTTCTCAGCGTGGAGATCTGCCTGCCACGGGATGAGCTGCCTCTTAGGAGGGCCTCAGTCATCACTGAGCAGAGCTACACAAGTATTTGGACTTTGTGATAACATCAGGAACCAACTGGTTTCTCTGATAGATGCTGCCTTTTTCTGGTAAAGGAAATTAAATTTTTCCTTTCTGATAAAAATGATGACTAGCTTTTCTTCTCCTTTTAGAGACCGAGAGAATTCAACAGGCTTTGAAGCTGATCTAAAGATGACTTTGCCTGTGGGCTTATTTTCTCAGTAAAGAACCAAATAGCAGAGCTTTCTTCCATGGGGCTGTTTGGATTTTTTTAATAATATAAAATCTCGCACTTGAGAAATATTCTCTTCAATCATCCAGCATTTATAATGTCCCTACCCTCAAGCCAAGTGCCCTCCACTTTTCAGACCAGAGCTCCAGAGGTGTGTTCAGTCATTCAAAGAGTGGTCTGTTTGCAGAAGGCTATTGAGCATTACCCAGAGGCTATAAAAGTAACTTACTCTTTATAAAATGTTGGGATAGGGAGAGGAGTTTAACTTCATAGCAGCAGATCATGGAAATGTTTCTGCTTGTTTTGGGGGAATCTTATATCCTCAAGTGTCATCAATGTCTGCGGGATTAAAATTTCCCACCCAAAGTACTCCAGGCCTTTGACACTCCTTCCCTTAGTCCAGGCCTTTGACATTCCTTCTCCAGAGCAGCTTCTGCTCCGCTGGTTCTGTGTAGGGCCTGGGCAGGGAGAAGAGGGGCCTGGGGAAGCATAACAATGTGTTTATGTGTTCATTTATTTAACAAATATTTATCAGCCCAGTAATGGGGCTGGGCACCATTCTAGCTTCTGAGGACAGAGTGGTGAGTGATTCAGGGTTGAACTAGGCTAGACACAGGCATTTATGATGATTATTAGCATCATCGTCATTGTTGCTTGGTAAATAAATGATTAGCCCTAAATCCAGCCTAAGTAAGAAGGTGGAGAAGGAAAGCTAGGGTAGGAATGATGGGTATTGCAACAGCGAGGGGACCCCTGGGTGAGAAGACAGGAGGGCTGGCTTCTATGTCCTTGCACCACATATAAGAGCTCTGAAGCCAGAAGACCTGGGGTTTATTCCACGCTCTCCCACTTGCTAGCTAAGGTTAGTAATCACTCAGACAAGTTACTTAACCTCTCTGAACCCCAGTTTCCTCATATGCAAAATACAGATAATCATACCTAGCCTGTATATTGACTGAAGATTAAGTGAGTTTCTATACCTTGAGCACTTGGCACGAAAGAGGGCACAGTCACATGGCAGGTGATACAATGAGGAAAGTCACTACCTCTCTGGATAACCTGAACCACAACTAATGTTGGGCCTCAGTTTCCCCATCCAAAAATTTAAAGAAGGTGACTATACTGATTCTTAAATTCCTTCCCAGAAACCTCTTTGATTCTCACCCTCAAGTCAAACTTTCCTCTCTTTTTCACAGTAACTGAGCATTTTCCCATCCAGCTTTGTAGAACAATTGCCCTAAAGCTAAGAAATCAGAATGAGGACTTCAGGGCAAAAGAAAACCTCCAAGTCCCCAGAGGGGGTAGCTGGGGAGGGAGAGGGGGGACATGGCCCAGTCTCCTGTTTGCTCAAGGCTGGGCTTGT
>NW_007731753.1:143699-145395 GCF_000696425.1 Galeopterus variegatus | reverse complement strand
ATGTTAACCTCTCCAGCCTCCATTTCTTCACTGGGTTAAAAATGGGAGGGTGAGGTAGGGGACAATATCGATTTCCTCTGAGCCTAAGGGCTGTTTTGAAGGACAAATATATGAGTTTAACGTTGTCTAGTCTGGTGCCTGGCACATATGCCCCTGATAAAAATCAGTTTCCTTTCCTTTCTCTAAACAGTAGTTCTCAAGGTGTTCTCCTTCCACATTTCACTTCCTCCAGGACTGAATCTTCAGTTCAGAGCCTAAGTGAGAATGATTCTACCCTGTGAGTTGAAAGCAGGCTGGGAAAATTTCTCTCTTCATCTTCAGCTCCAGAGGGATACTGGGTGGGGGTGGAGACAGCCACGCTAGGTAATGGTTAAAAGCAAATTGTCTCAATGTCTCCATGACTAAAATTGGGGACTAGATAATTCTTTGGTGTGGGGGCTGTCCTGTGCATTGTAGGATGTTTAGCAGCGTCCCTGGTCTCCATCCCACTAGATGCCAGTAGCACCTCCCCCCACCCAAATGTCCCCTGGGGCAAAATCACCCCCCCACCACCACCACTCAACAGACCAAAGTGCAGACAAGTACCTGATGCCAGACTTCTTGCCGGCACCTATTCAATTTTAGGCAGCGACTCTCCTACAAATGAGATGCTACCAGCTCCCCTAAAAATTGTGGGCCACTAGGGCTTGGCCAATCTGAAACTCATTTTTGCAGCAAGAAAGCACTGTGCTGTGCTGAGTAGCCACAGCTTGAGTTGTGGCAGGAGACACTGGCCACCTTCTGCCCCTCACTTTTCTCGTGGGAGGTTCAGGTAAATACAAAGTCCCACAATGCCCTAAGCTGCTGAGGACTTGTACCACTTCAGTGCCAGCCACACACAGAGTCAACCCATGGCCCGCCATGCCCACTCCTCCTCCAGGCCTTCATCAAAGGCTTGCTTCCCCCCACCCCTTGCCCCCCAAGGAGCACAACCCCAAAAACCATACACAAGTTAGACCAATGGGAGGGGAGGGGTATTTTACAGAGTCCTTGCAGAGTCCTTGGCCTAACCCTAAAGTTTGAAAGAGTCTCACATTTTGGCTGCTGGTCAGTGACAAATTTGTGCACAGGAGAGGGTGAGGCCTAGCCATGGAGACTGAATCCTGCTAAAAACTAAGTCGAAAGAACATACTCCAGGGTGTGAGGGCTTCAGATTCAGCCTAGTGCTGCTTCGTGTCTCGAGAAAAGCTCTAAAGAGAATAAGGGCTCATGACTCAGACAGTGAGGATTGAAATTTGGTGCTGCCCTTGGCTGGCTGTATTGACCTTGGGGAAATTCCATCCTCTCTATAGCCTCAGTTTCCCCATATGACAAAAAGTAGAAAGACATGGAGTTGATGTGACGATTAGATGAGAATGTTTGTAAAGTCCTCAGCATATTACCTCATACACGGCATATGTCTAATCAATGTTAACAGGGTCTACCCATGAGTCTCTGTTTAAGCTATGTTGGTAGGCTTTGGGGACATTCTTGGGGGTGGGGTAGAGTCCTCAGAGGCAGAATAGTGAAGTAGTAGAGAACCCTGGGCCTTGGGGTCAGATGGCCATGGTTCAAATCCTGGTTTTGCCAACTTACAAATGGGGCAAGCTTGGACAAGTTATTTAACTTCTCTGGACCTCAGTTTCTTCATCTATAAAATGGGGATAATACAAAAAGG
>NW_007731753.1:135727-143587 GCF_000696425.1 Galeopterus variegatus | reverse complement strand
ATTGGGAGGGCAAACATCCCCCAGCTCTGGGTTAGCACAGGCTTTGCCTTCCCGCATACCACGTTGGTTTGCAGGTGCAAAGGAAGAACTGGGGAGAACAGCATGTCTGAAATGCGAGCTCCTGGCAGAATGTGGCTGAAGGGTATCTCTACCCCATACGGTACCTTAGCACAAGGAATGCTTAATTACTACAAAAAATAGAGTCTGGGATTTGGGTTAATAGGAACAGAAAAGCAAGAGGAAGGAAGCACCCCTGGGACTCTGGCAAGGATCTGGAACCATATATCCCAAAATCCGGGAGGCTCTGTCCAGTCCCAGGACTCCTACAAGGCTGAGGACTGCTCAACTGGCCTCTCTTCTTAAAAATGCAGAGAGAAGTTCCCAGGAGAGACCAACACAGCCCAGCTTGAGCTTGCTTAGCTGGAGGTCTTCCTTTTGCTCAGTGGGTTGTTGAAAGACAACATTGATACCTGTAAGATGATATCTGTAAAATGCTTGGAAAAGCATGACACATACTAAGTACTTGATAAGTGTTAGCTGGTTTTTATAAGAATAATAATTGATGTTGTTATTTTATTGAAACTCCAAGGAGGAAACTGAAGTCCAAGTTCATTTCAAGAAAGGCCTCAAACCTCTATCATCTGCACAATATTCTCCAATTCCAGCTGGCTCGCACAGCCAAGCCAAGGACTGGATCTCCTGCCTCCCCATCCCCTGTCCTGGGTGCTGCTGTCTGAATGTGCCATTACGGCTGAGCTATGAACAGTGGGCCACGGCCCCTGCCCACAGAAGCCCTGCTATTCCCCTCTGGGCACAGTTCTTGCCCGGGGGACTAAAAGCCACCGCTTCTGCTCCCCTTCTTCTCACCAGACACATGGTGCCCAAGGCTGCAAGAGCATTGGGAGGGCAAACATCCCCCAGCTCTGGGTTAGCACAGGCTTTGCCTTCCCGCATACCATGTTGGTTTGCAGGTGCAAAGGAAGAACTGGGGAGAACAGCATGTCTGAAATGCGAGCTCCTGGCAGAATGTGGCTGAAGGGTATCTCTACCCCATAGGGTACCTTAGCACAAGGAATGCTTAATTACTACAAAAAGTAGAGTCTGGGATTTGGGTTAATAGGAACAGAAAAGCAAGAGGAAGGAAGCACCCCTGGGACTCTGGCAAGGATCTGGAACCATGTATCCCAAAATCCGGGAGGCTCTGTCCAGTCCCAGGACTCCTACAAGGCTGAGGACTGCTCAACTGTCCTCTTCTTAAAAATGCAGAGAGAAGTTCCCAGGAGAGACCAACACAGCCCAGCTTGAGCTTGCTTAGCTGGAGGTCTTCCTTTTGCTCAGTGGTAGGACTATGGTGACCCAAGATTGAACACTTTGAAAATAATAATAACAATAATACTGTAACTATACTGTAGTAACTAGGGCTTATTGAACACTTAAAATGTGTCAACTCTGTGCTAATAGTTTTAAACACATTATATCAGTCAATGCTTACAATAATTCTACAAGGCATTGTGTCACTTAACAGCCTATCTGAGGTCAGAGGAGTTAGGCAACTTGTTCAAGGTCATGCAGCTTAGCAAGAATTGGAGCTATAAGAGAATTCAAACTCAGACTGTCTAGCAGTAAACCCTGGGCACTTAGCCACTCTCTGCTGAGAAGGGGGTGCTTTGCCAGGGAAGAAAGCTTCCCTTCCCGTGAGCTCACCCTCACCCCCACCCCATTTCATATGTGGTCACAGATTCTCCCTGTGCTGTCTGCTGCCTCATCAAGCTTATGTATAAATATATACACTTAACATACATATACACATGCACACATATACATGTACATACATACATACATACATAATGTAAATATTCCCCCTATGACTTAATAAAGTTATTTTAATTTGATGTTTGGAAAATGCAATGGTCAGTAATTACTGGTGCCCTATCTGGATTAGACCTGAGGTCAAAAAGTATAGTCTGCTCCTACTGCAAAGGTAAAAAGTACACCAGGAGCTTCCAGAGCCACAGAGCAAATCTTAAGCAGGGCTTGCACCTGCATTCCCTGTCCCCAGCCCTGGGGGACTGAGAGTCAAGACCATGATCTGCCTTCTTCCCTTCTCCCTTATTCATTCAACCACATCATCCTCAAACAGCCACAGAACTGGCTGCCATGTGGGCATTTATTTCTCAAGCCAAAGGGGCAATTAGGCCTTTTAAACAATTACTTTTGCAATGACAGCGATATCCAGACCATTCTCAGTCTTTAATCAAAGTTACCAGCAGGTGAATTCACAGCATTTGCTCTAAGGATGTTGCAACAGCTTGCTGACTTCCTGTTTCCGTATGACTATCATTTCAAAGGTCTACTCCCAAGTAGGAGAAGAGAAATTCATGAACATGTGAATGCAACTAAATATACCAGAGACAATAACTCATGCTTTTACAAATGAATCAAAATGTGAATCAACCTTGGGGAATGTATTTGATCCTCTTGGTAATTCATGAACATGTGAATGCAACTAAATATACCAGAGACAATAACTCGTGCTTTTACAAATGAATCAAAATGTGAATCAACCTTGGGGAATGTATTTGATCCTCTTGGTATTACACGACAGGTAATTTCATACTTTCATAATGTGTTTTGAAACTGACATTTCATGTTCCCAGGGGCAACATCTGAAGTATTATTGCTGGGGTTTCAGGTGTTTTCATGACTGATAATGCAGTATTGAGAGGCCACATCTGGATACCTTATAGGTACACGTTATTAACTGCAAGCCATTTGGAAATATACATATTATGCTGATCTTTATCAATCTTGGTGCCAGACTCAGACAAGACGGCACATACTGACAGTGACAGGCACCACAGTTGATCAAGAGACAAGATTGCCTTAGATGACCCCCGGGGCTTTTATCAATGTCATTCAGATATAACAAACTAAGAACAGGGCAAGCTTTGACTCTTAAAAGGTCACAGAGCCTTGTGAGACCTCAACAGACGATATGGCTCTCTCCTTCTACCAAAAATGCACACATCCACTCCTGGTTTTGTGTGTATTTTGCAAGCCTCTGTGGAGAACCTACCACTATTTGAGAGTACTTCCAAAAATTCATGGAAAGATTAGTATTGTCTTTCAATTATATTTTTTCCACAGACTTTTTGAAGTATCCTATTATCTGCCAACTTGAAATAAAGCAGGTCCTGATGCTCAGTACCATCAAATTGTTAAATTCAACAGTGTTTGGCTACTGAATCCCCAGACCTCTGAATCAGAATCTGCATTTCTAAGAACTTCCCTTAAGGAATCCTTGAGCACTCTCATAGATGAGAATTTCTGGTCTGTAGCTTCACCTACCTGCCTCCCCTCAATTTCCCACCACAAGATGACTAACTCCAGGAGATACCAACCTTGAATATAAATGTCCACAAACACAAAGAAATCCTGTAAAGTCAGAGACAAAATTCAGTCAAGAGAATTCAAACTGTAGTCTGTCTGTGGAGAACCTCAATTCAGCAATGTTTGGCTCCTTGTAAGTAAGAGTCTCTGAAGGTCAAACAAACAGATCTGGCCTCATAACACAGCATCTGCAGAGGATCTCTATGATGGCTACTTCCATCAAGAAAATCTGAGGGACAGCGTGGTGCTGATAACACCAAGTCAAGGGTTCGGATCCCTGTACAAGCCAGCCACCAAAAAAAAGAGAGAGAGAATCTCTTGGCTGGCTAAGCCTCCCCTTATCCCATCCTACCCCACCTTAGTCCTTCAAAAGATTACTTAACCACCCTGGATTTCAGGCTTCATACCCAAGAAAATTAATGTCAACCTCCAGTGGAGAGAAACTATCACCTAGAAATGCTGGTACAGCTATCACAAATATTTATTCATCTCCTCTAATTAATATTCATTTATCAAATGTCTACTAGATGCTGTGCTAGGGACACAATAGCAAACAAAAAAATACAGACGCCACCCTGCCCTGCCTGCCCTGATGGACTATTAGCAAGGACACCACTTCCAAAACAATAGTAGCTCTTTCCAAAGCCATCTGAGCTCATTCTCCACCTCCTGCTGGGAATGGAATGGAGCAAAGAGAGCTTGGCAACCTGCTCCTGGCATTTGGGAATAACCAACCTTGAAAAGAATTTCAACTAGATTTAAAAGCAGGACTGATCCTCTTCTCTCCGGCAACCCCATGCCCTTGCCTTCACAGAAAAAACTAAGACATGGAGTTGGCAGACAAGATCACGCTTCTGACTTTCATAAAGCAGCTTCAGCCAAAACCAATCTCCACTCAGGGCAGAATAAAGCAGTTGGTTGTCTGGATGGCTGAATGTCTCTCCCTGAGACAATGGCGTGTTTATGTGTTAGAGGGTAAGCAGCAGGCTGTTAACATAAAACCCACCGTAAACAGAGCTGTTAACTCAGTTGCTGGCAGGGGCTTCTGTTATCTTCTGAATACCTCCCAGAGGGTATAAGCCCTACCTTTTCATTTGAGTTGGCAGCAGAGTTATTTTTTTGCACCTGTTGCTCTGCTCCGATAACAACGCAGTTAAGCATTGATTTGTTGAAAATAAACAGAAAAAAGCAAAGAAAGGCATCTGCCCAGACAGCCTGAGCTGGTTTGACTGAACATTCATGCCAATTTGTTTTTCCTATAAAAACCAAAGAAAAACCTGCACTTTCAGTTTGGATGCTACCCTCCCACTCCCTCCGAATAAAAGAGGGATCAGATAGGCCAGTGGGAGCTGGCAGGGCCAAGAAGCCAGAAGACACTGTACTTTTCCATTGGCTGGTTCTATGAAGGCACTGAGGGGTGTCCAAGTTCTGTAGAGTGACATGGCCAGTCTCCAGATGGCCTGGGTTCAGATCAGGAATCAGATTAACGAGAGCAGAGAAGGGGCTGCTGGGATATGAGCGAAACCCAAACCACACTCTTCCAAGTGGTTGACTTCCGAAAGTCAATATGGTTTAGCGAGTAGGTGTGGTCTATGGGTTACCTACTAAAGTGGAGACTCAGCATGCCCGAATCTCAGTCTAGCCTCTCCCACAGACGTCCTACGTCCAGCCCTGGGCAAAAAGCATAATTTGAAAACAGTCCCTAGACCATAGCTTTCCCATCACAGAAATAAGGCTGGCCATACGTACCTCAAAGGCGGGCTGTGCAGACTCACTCATGTCCTGCCAAGGGATTTGAGGTCCCAGGTCCCAGGTGGAAAGGGCCAAAGATATTCAAGGTGTGATTTCTGCCTCAATCCAAGTGTCATCACACTCTCATTTCTCATCAGTTTGTCAATATCACATGATGAGCTAAGGCCAAAAAAGGCCACAAAGAGCTAAGCAAAGCACTCAAATGGAGACCATGAACAACACTAATTAAGCAATGGCATCATCACCCAGCCTTCAACACGCACAGTCAGAGGAAGCTTCTTAACGTTGCTTTTTAAGCTTTGGAGAAGAAAGCACCGTCATCGACACCATGCAACATTCCCCCAGCTTTCTCTCGGCCATGGGGCCTTCATGACCACCAGGCCACTAGCTTGATGAGGGAGTCACGGCAGTGGGGAAAGGCCACGGAAATGTCGCTTCTCCAAGAGCGATCAGAACAGGGTGTTCCGACAGGGGAGGGACACGGCTGGCTGAGCATTCCCCAGCATTCTCGTCATGAGCAGGGCAGGGAGGGGAGCGCCTCAGCACCAAATTGGGCAGCCGAAAAATAAAAGATTTAACAACACCCTTAGTTGCCTGAAAAATAAATAAGACCAACTGCGCAGGAATGCGGGAAGGGTGGAGGAAGGTAAGGGGTGGAGACAGGAGCCAGGGAGGGGCTGGGATGGACTAGGACAATGAAGTTGACCATTTCAAGAGTCAAGTTTCTTCCCATGGAAAGACCATGATGCTCAAGCCAAGGAGAGGCAAACAGCCACCAGTTCAGAATTACATAAACTGTCTAATTACAAAACAACCACAAAAACTATACCGTGATGGTGGTTCATATTGATTGTTTACAACGTGCTGGGAATTGAGCTAGGCTTTACGTGAATTATCTCATTTAAACTTCACAAGAACCCTGAACATTAGTACTAATGTTACAGATATTTTAATTTCATGTTATAATGTTATAGATGAGGAGGCATGGAGAAGTTAAACTACTTATCCAAAGACACAGAGCTAGTAAATGGGCTGGATGTATTCTAGTAAGTTTATTATGGGAGAAGTGGGAAGAGAAACATAATTCTCTGTAGCTTTGAAATGTATCCTTGTGTTTTTAAAGAGGAGGAAGGTGTCTCTTAGAATCTCATACTTTAAATTTGAAAGATGAGATCCTTTAAGTACAGTTCCTGTAACTTTTCCCCTAAATGTGAAGAGGAGGCAGATTGATCATCCTAATACGAAAGTTCCCCTTTAGTGCACATTAGTCCAAATGCTACAGAAGCACCAGTTCATGGCCACTGAAACCCATCTGTCAAAATTTCAGTCTGGCTTCCTGTTGAAAGCCCCAGATTGACTCAGGAGTTGGGATTGGCTGCCTGAAGCCACCACAGGCTTATTAGCCATGACAAAAGAGCAGTAATAACAACAAGAAAAAGAACTGTTGAAAAATTAAGAGGAAATTATGGCTCCTTTGGAAGCCGTCACACACTGGTGCTGATGACAGACCTACTTGCTGTGAACATCACACCAGTGAGAGAAAGATTATAGATGTGTCATTTGAAGATCCTGAATTCCACCACCCAGACAAAGAAATTTAGGGAAGTTCTCCCTTTCTGCCACCATCACTTTGTCTACCACCCTGTTTCAAACCTCGAAACAGTTCATGAAAACTTAGCCCTAAAAGGGCCAGCCCGTGGCTCACTCGGGAGAGTGCGGTGCTGATAACACCAAGGCCACGGGTTCGGATCCTATATAGGGATGGCCGGTTTGCTCACTGGGAGAGCGTGGTGCTGACAACACCAAGTCAAGGGTTAAGATCCCCTTACCAGTCATCTTTAAAAAAAAAAAAAAAAAAACTTAGCCCTAAAGTACAGACAGAATAAGCCTTATCCCATTATCATCTTTACAGCTTAAGAAGCAAATAACATCTGAATTTTCTCACAAATTAGGGGACCTCTTCCTTTTTAGAAGAAGTTGAGTTTTCTTTTTGTACAGTAAATCATCAAATGACAGTAGGCAAGAAAGCCGAGTTCCTCCAAGAAGGAGAGGGTCTCGGATCTCACACACACTGGATCTCATTTTCCCTTCGAGAACAGACTTTGTTCTGCTTCTTCTAGCTCACTGGTCAATGCAACAGCCCTCTGGAAAATAAAAAATGAAAAACCCATCAGAAAGGCGAGTAACTCCCTGCCAGAAAGGTTTTCCAAGGAATCAAATCCCCTCCAGCCGATTATGCAGCCATTCCTCCAGTTGTTTTGGACTAAACCTTTTGGAGCTCACATAAAACTATAAAACTCACCAACTTAAAACCTACAGCTTTCCTTCTCAGCAGACCTCAGCTTCCCACCAGAAGTCGCTTCCATGAGCGAGCTAAGAACTAGCAGGGGCGCTCCACAGAGCTTCTCGACTCCCAGCATCGGGAGTTGTCACATGTTCAGACAGTTTCACCACATCCAGAGGCAGAAGCAGCTGCATAATTTGCAGGGCTCAGTGCAAAAGGAAAATGCAGAGCTCCTTGTTCAAAACGTGTTAGGAATTTCAGGACAGCAACAGCAGAGTGTGAAACCAAACACAGAGCCTTTCCAAGCAGGGAGCCCCATGTAACTGCATGAGGTGCACGCCCATGATGCTGGCCCTCTCTGTGGGGTCAGTCCCAACTTATGCCTTCACCTATGTCAATGCTCTGTCACCACAGTGGGGGGGGGGGGGGTTTTT
>NW_007731753.1:110891-134727 GCF_000696425.1 Galeopterus variegatus | reverse complement strand
ATTATTATTATTATTATTATTATTATCATCATCATCATCTTCATTATACCCAAGTCCTCTACAACTCCAAGGCTACCTGTAAGCAGGAAGAGTAGATGGGAAGAACACAGTCCCCTGTTTTGACAGAGACCATCTATCAGTCGAAAGTCATCTCAATAGCCCTGGGGAGGCAATACTGTAAATTAGTTCTTAATCTTTTTTTAAAATTTATTTTTTTCACTCTACATGTTTATAGGGTACAGTTTGTTATTTCAATACATGCATATCAGAATATTCAGCATATCTATCACCTAAACATTTACCATTTCATTGTGGTTATAACATTCAAGATCCTCTTTTCTGGCTATCTTGAAATATCCAGTACAATATTGTTAGCTATTGTCACCCTAGGGCACCAGAACTTACTCTTCCTATCTAACTGTGACTTTGTACCAACCTACCAACCTTTCCCCGCACCCCACCTCCTCTGGTAATCACTATTCTACTTTCTATTTCTCTCTCTTTTTAATGTATTTTTCTGAACTGACCCATGATAACTGCATATATTTATGGAGCACGATTGTTCTTAACCTTTTATTTGCACCACAGACCCATCTCGCAGTCTGGTGAGGCCTATGGACCTCTTCACAAAATAATGTTTTTAAATGACACACCTCCTCTGGTAATCACTATTCTACTTTCTATTTCTCTCTCTTTTTAATGTATTTTTCTGAACTGACCCATGATAACTGCATATATTTATGAAGCACGATTGTTCTTAACCTTTTATTTGCACCACAAACCCATCTCGCAGTCTGGTGAGGCCTATGGACCTCTTCACAAAATAATGTTTTTAAATGACAAAGTAAAAGATACAAGATTAGAAAGGAAATTCATATTGAAATACAATTATTAAAATACTTTTTAAAATAAGCGTGTGATATAATAAAATATGTACTTTCTTATGAACACATTAAATAAGAATATCTAGTGCAGGTCTAATAACCTCCATGATGTCAAATATCGATATTTTGAGAGATGTACAACAAGTGTAATGTGATATGAAAATGTTTGTCATTTCTCTTGGTGGCAATCAGACTTGGAATTTTCTGCAATTTTGCCTCCCTTTATATTGAAAGAAAATGTTAACTTTTAGTTAGAGGTTATTGAAAATAATGATGTAATTATTTTCACATCCAAGCTCGCAGACCACCTGAACTCTCTTCATAGACACCGAGAGACCCTTGGACCCCAGACTGGAAACCCTCACTGTTTTACTAACAGCCAGGATTACTGGTTCAACTCAAATAGCCTCTATAAGCCACTTTCACATGGCCAGAAGCCTCACCTGAACAATTTACAACGAGGCAGACTCCACAGTGTCTGGGCAAAATTAAGTAAGTAGGATTTTTTTTTTCCCAAAGCCTCTAGAATGTCTAAGGTGAATGGCTTCAACATTCATCTGGAGACACCATCAAGAATTTTTAGGGTAGGCAATGGTATACCCTTGCCTAAAAGTTAGTCGTGTGAACTGCCTGGAGTGGGATCAGTTTCTTCTGTAGGCCCCTACATGCCAGGCATCAAGACACAGGGACAGAAATGTGCTGTGTTCCCACCCTACTTCCATAGGTCCCCCATAGGTTGTGGTTTGCAACTGGCTCAAAACAAGGCTCAATTTGGAGGTTTCCCATTATCATGATTCATCTCATTTCCCTCCTGCCCACCTTCCGCAGTAAAAACCCTACTGCATTTCTTTCCCGATGTCACAGTGCAGAACCAACATTGACCCTTATAGAAAAAAAATCCTAGAACTTAATACTCATTCACTCCGATCCAGCAGAAACTCACTGAAAACACCAAATTGAAGGTTTATACTCGACTTCCGTTCTACGAATTACTAATTATTCACTCACAAGCTTTTGCCCATGTGCTTTCACATTTTTTTATTTTTTTTTGTCTAATTCAACTCTTACAACAACCCTGTGCAGATGTTATTAACTGTGTTTTCCAGAAAAGGAAACTTAAATGCTAGAGCTTACATAACACCTACAGTCAGTCAACTACCCAGTGGCACAGTCAAATACGAACCCAATTATTCTGACTTGAAATCCAGTGCGCTTTGCATCACATCTCAGCTGCTTCCAGGCCACAAAAACTCATCACCTCCTGCCACTTAGACACACAAAGTCTATTCTTCATCAAATTCTTCCAGCTACATACAGCCTTCTGGCCAGTGGAGTTTAGACGACTAAAAGGCAAGGTCGGTGCTCTCTGATTTTCTAAGTGGACATATTGAGGCAGAGGCTAAATTTAGGGTCAAATCTAAAGCTGACTGTAGAGTCAAAATAAGTCTCATCAGTAGTCACCACAAAAACAAGACCGAAAATATCTTTCATCTTTCAGACCATACTCACCTTACCCTCTAGAATATATCATCAGCCCTACTGAGGGAAAGTTTTTAAGGTTCCTAAGAGGGATCCAGAATAATCTCTATGAGATGGACATATCCTCCAAGCTCCATTGTGATATACAAAACATAGGAGACCCTCTTCATATTCCAAGAAAGACTCGCAGACTCAGACGGTTGGAGGAAGTTTGTATCAGGATGAGAAAGGGCTGGCAGGGTGACTAAAACCTCTCAAAGCCACGATTGGCCCAGTAAATGCCCAGCCCCCAGGATTATCTACTGTGTATCTGTGATATAGAGTGAGGGGGAAGTAGCAGATTATAAAATTTTAAGTTCACCACAATTACACTCTCAAAGCCACGATTGGCCCAGTAAATGCCCAGCCCCCAGGATTATCTACTGTGTGTCTGTGATATAGAGTGAGGGGGAAGTAGCAGATTATAAAATTTTAAGTTCACCACAATTACAACAACATCAAAGAAAGTGTGCATCTAGACAAGGTCATACAAAAGTAAAAATAAGTTGTTTTCTTAAAATAGGAGGATTAATGAGTTGGTCTATTAGTCTAATAATTAAACTATTATAATGGGCATTTTGGCTCCTTTTTATTTCTAGCTTTGTTTTCATCAGAAAGCATATTTTGAATGCACTGACACTGGTCATATTTTATATAAATAAGCAGGTACCCTTAGTGACAATTAAGATGCTTCTGAGGGCCAGGCAGTGGAGAAAGAGTCGGGGAGAAGAGATAATGTGAATCCAGTGAACCGAAACAAGGGCCTGGCCCCATAAAATAAATGAAAGACAGAATGTGGTTAGGTGCTAGTGAAATCAATCTTCATAGGAGTATTTTACGGGGTGTCTCTTTTAAAACAAGGTCAATTAAAACCCTAGGAACCTCTTTAAATGGGCCACCCTGCTTCACCCTGTTGTAAGTCTGGTTGCTCCAGATACAGAGCTGAGGCTCTCTGGGAACACCAGGGTCTGCAGGTTGGGCTGCCCAGTAGCCGGACGAGCCATGTTCCCCTTACGATCACCCACAGGGTCTTCCTCTAAGACAAGCGGATCCTCTGGTGCCTGGATGTTCACTTTTCAGTGGGCTGCTTTGGTGTTGTGTACAAGAGGCCATTAGGGTGCCTGCTCATGTACATCGACTGCTCCCCATGGTCACAAAACGGTCTGCTTCGTGCACTTCCACACTCCCGCCAGCTTCGGATACATGACACAAATTGATAAAGATGGGATTTGTCATGAGAGGAGACTCTGACATGCCTGATAAAGATGACAAGTCTTAGTACTTCCCTTAGCCAAAATTCTGAAGTCCCTTAGGAAGCCATTGAAGGGCTCCTGCTGATCTTTCCTGTCTCAGCCTTAGAGGACATCTCTTACCCTATTCTCCGCTTTCACAGACTCACGTGAATGCTGCTTACCTCCAGGCTTAGCTGGTCCGCGCTCCACAAACACTCCCCACTGCCCCCCCACCCCACCTGTGGTCATCATGACCGCAGAATCTGAGGGTTGAAATGGATCTTAAAGATGATCAGCTGCAAGCCATTTTGTCCAGATGAGGAAAATAAAGCCCAGAGAGGTAGAACGTGTTGCTCTGGGCCACAGGGTTTTGTCAGGACTCGAACACCAGGTCTCCTGATTGCCATCCCATGTCCCACACACTGCCTTTCCTATACTGTGTTCTGGTCACTCCAAAGCTGGAGTCTGAAATTCTTCAGGGAAGATTCTTGAAGAAACAGTTTCTTTTTCCTCTCTGAATTCCAATAACATTTTTATCAAATAACTCTGAGGAATCTGTGGAAATTTCTACTCCAGCACCACATCCCAGCTTCCTGACATCAATGCCATTTGGCTTGAAAATATGTCCCATCCTAGGGTTAGCTGTTGTGAGGAGCCCTTCTCCCCAATGCTCTGTTTGTTTCCTGCACAGCTTAAGGGTCAGGCCCTTTAAAACGCTGTTCGGTTTAAATAAACGTTAACAATAGTTACATATTTTTAATAAGAGCACAATTGCTTGAGCCGTAGAAAATATCATATTATTTTAAATCATATGATTAAACATTAGATATGAAAATGTCAAATAAAGTTCATTATCTGCCCCTCCCTTCAGTTATTCAGTTACAGTAAGAGATTTAAGAGAACCTGGGAAAGATGTGGCTGTCCTCCTGCCTCAGTCTTCAGATGGCAATTCCCACCACAGATTCAGCTTCCCCAGGCTGAAAGCCACTGCACTGCATTCAGTTACCCAGTAACAAAGGCAGGGTGCGAATGCCTGGTCTCTAAACACCAGTGCCTCCCAATCGGGCCCCACCCACAACAGAAATGATTGCCACTTCCACCCTACCAGGGAGTGATCTTTACAGGAGAAATGGGCTGAAAGAGCAGCAAAATGGTGTTACAAAAGATTGGGTTCAGCTTTATATTTGGTTCCTTAAAACCGTGGCATAGCTTCTCAAGTGTGTTAGCAGGCTTTACCATGGCATTCGTGGTATCTACCCCGCCCCATCTACCAGAGGTCTCCGAAAATCCTGTCTGTTTGAAAGGACGTAGGGTTGACTCTATTTGTAGGAAGGGAAAAGTCTGAATAACTTTGCAATGATTTCTATTAGCCTCTACGTCTGTACTTGATGCTGTAATATGAAACAGGGTTCTTTCACAGGCCTTTCAGAAAAGCAAGATGTTCTAATGAACACAATACAGTGCTCAAATTCCCAGATTCAGAGAGGTACGGTGGGGGTACAATAGGAAAAAACAAAACATTGCAGGATTCTAGATAGCTAAATTCTACTTCCTTAGAAGTGAACTTTGACCAAAAGCACTCATCTTCTGACCTGAGACCTGACAGGAGTTCCTTTCAGTTTCCAGTTAACTAATTGAATAAAATCAAGTAAACATTTTTACCTCCCAGTTTCTGTTTTGTCTCAGACACCCAAGAAGTCAAAAAGATATTGAAAGAGAATCTGGGCAAAGTTTGTTAATTAGTGGGAGCACTTGGGGATATCTATAAACATGGAATCATTAGTGTGAATGTAGGGCTTTTCAGAGGTCCAGAAACCAAGGCACTTCCACTGGGAGATCACAATATATTAAAAAATAAAAAAATTAAAAAGAGGTTGTTTGAATTTAACAAGTAGATACTTTTGGGGCCAGTCCGTGGCTCACTTGGGAGAGCCTGGTGCTGACAACACCAAATCAAGGGTTAAGATCCCCTTACCGGTCATCTTTTTTAAACGAACAAACAAACAAACAAACAAAACCAAATAGGTACTTTTTAACACAAAAGAGTATAATCAATTTTGAGTCCTTTCATACAAATGAGGTCTGGATCAAGCACATCACCCTACCAACAATCACCCTTAAAAAGTGCTGACAAAGGCCGCCATCTTGAACGGTAACATAAGCAAAGTTATAGCACAGCTGTTCCCTCAAAGTTACTTTCTTTTAAGATGCCTCTTTAAAATATTTTGGAAACATGGAGATGGATTGTCTGCATTACATTTATTATTTTTTCAAATGTGATTACAGACTTCCAAATGATTTTCTTCTCACGTTCCATGATGGTTTTTAAAACACCATTGGTGTGAAAACAGTGTGGCCCTACACGACTCCTTATTATAATAAGACGGAATTGATGAGTTATTTTATAGTACCAGAATTTTAGGTCACAAAATGAGAACAAGTAGAGCCTTCTGCCAACCCCAAATGCAACTAAAGTCATTCTTAAAACCTCTTAAGAGCCTTTTCTGATAGCATCTCTTAACTACGAACTTCTTCCTAATAATGTGTCTTTGTTTCTCATTTTGGAAATCAACTCTTCCCTTGACCTCAGTGGAATTACCACATGGCCCTTCAGAATCCCCAAGTGTCCTTTTGCACATTGAAAGATTCTATCTGAACATATCCTAACGCCAATTCCTAAATTAGACCTCCCATCAAAAAGTTATCAGAATCCAAACACTTGCTCACTTTCACCCTATTACTAAGGTCAGAGCAGATAACCAGCAGAGACACTACGCACTTGGACTCACAGAATCTTACACTTCGTCTTATAAAGACCTTGCTTCCACAATGCTGGAAGTATGCTAAATCAGCAAAGACGGATGGTGGAAATGTCACTTTCCTGCCTCGATGCTGTTATTTACCAAAATAAGATTAATCCTTGTTGTACTCATTTCTGTTCACACGGGGGCCAACACTCTTCTATCATGTCCAAACAAAATCAAAAGGGTCCCTGTCTCAGAAGGCATTTGTTGCTGCTTAGTCACATCTGCCTGTCTGGTCATAGTATGAAATAAAGGGTTAGTTTGTCCCCTTGGGATATAGTGAAATCCTTTACCAAAACTGATTTTTTTTTTTTTTCTGAACAGTCATTTTTAGGTGTTCGGCTCTCCTGAGTACCCCTGCCTACCTTGGTTGCCTGACCACTTTTTCCACGGTGGATGTGGACGCTCCTGTCAATTTCCAGCCATTTTTCAACACCAAGACACACCTAAGATGAATTGGCCTTTCCCTACAGCTTATGAGTTAGAAAAATTACCAGCAGAAGACATCCCTAGAAAGTGAGGCTGTGTACTCTGAGCCCCCACAGCTATTTAGCCAACTAGTTCTTCACTGAGCTATATCAGAGTCACCTATCTCTAGGTGCCTATTTATTTCAGAAGAATTCAACCCAGGGAAACAATGGCTTTGCCACACAGATAAAGAGAAACCAGGAGACTTTTAAATTCACAGTGATTGGAAGTCCAGACAATGCAGGGAATTCACAGATAACATTCAAAGTAGCCCAGCTGCCCTCCCAAGTACAATTCCAACAAGACCCAGAGAGTAAGCCCAACCAAGGAAGGCAAGCTTCCCTGCCTGCCAGCTGCCTTCGGGACTCTTGTTTTATTTTCATCTGATTCACAGCAGACTTCTCTTTCCACTCAGGTGTTTCAATTCCAGACTCAAAAGAAGGTTTAAAAACAAGGACTTACCTCATTTGCCTAAAGATTCTGGGTGGGAAATCCAATAGCTGTGGCTAATGAAGGGGAGGCAGCAGGCAGCTCCCACAGGGATAGGGAACCACGGGTCTTATCACGTCTGAGCCCTCATCAGAGTGAAGATAAATGCATATGACAATAATTTTAAGTCATTTTGTAGGATGTTAAGCAATAAGCCACCAACCGGGAATTCCCTAAGTCACTTCCCCCTCTTCTGATTGGCTGCCCAGCCCTTTAAAAAAATTAAATAAAGGATTACAAACATTGGCTCATTTGCATTTGGCCAACTCACACGTTAGTGTTCAAACAAAACAGGTCTAACCAGGTTATGCCTGTGTCTCAAGAACAGAGAGACAACCTGTTAATGGATGAGGAATTGATTTGGTGGTGACTGTTCATTTCAGCTTAGAGGCTGTTTAAAGGTGAAAAGCACTGTGCTCCCCAAAGACACCATCAGGAAGGGAGAATGTAAAAGCCAAGTGAGCAGAAACTCAAATCTGGAAGAGATGATGGTAGAGGGAGGGGGTGGCCCTCTTGGACAGCTGCCTCACCTACTAGTCTCTGTTTAGCACATTCTGCTTTGGCATCCAGATCTTTGCCCTGGCTGTGCAGGTGCTGGGATCTGAAGGGGCTTCCAGTCAGTTCTCTGTCCAGGCATTGTGACTACCTCTTTGACAGTGATCTTGACAACTTCAGTAAACTTTGAAAAGTCATTCTCCCTGGCCCCAGGTAAGAGCCTTGGGAGAAGGATGGAAAGGGAGGGTACTGGGAGGGAAGGAACACTATGAAGAGATGTTTAGGTCAAGCAGTCAACTCTCAAAAATACAAGGCTGATTATCCAGTTTGTGGATTATCTAGATACTTCACTTCCTCTTGACACTTACATGATCTTTTTTATTGTTTATCAGCATTCCCTATAAGAGCTAGAGAGGAAAAGACCAAGATGCTGAAACTGGAAACAGAGTAACACAGTTCAGTCAAGAAGAAAGTGGAATGTTGGGGAGGATCTAGGGATTTCAGATACTCACGCAACCCCCATGCCCCTAGGCCAAGAGCACATAGGGAGTTACCTGCACCTGCTTCACTGGGTCATAAATGTACCTCCACCTGCACAGGTGAGTGACTGCTCCTGGGAAGGAAACATACTACCCCCTAACCATTAACTTTCTCTCTCAGGTCCTCCTGGACACTGACCCGGCATGAATGAAGTGTCCAAGCAGATTTTCTTTGTGGGAGAGGGAAGGAAAACTGAGTTTCAGCAAAGAGACAAAGATTTTGTGATCAAAATGATCAAAACCAAGAAGTTCCTTGTGTAAAAAAGAAAGGTCTACATAGGGTCAAAGTCTGACTGTAAATAGAACAAAAAGTAAATGGTTGTTGTATTAAAGTGGCTGGTGAGCAAGTGATAGCAATAGTCCTTTCTTGCTTGGTTTCTTAGTTTATGCAAAATGAATGCAGAGGCTTTAGAAAGTGTGAAAGAGTTGGTGGGAGTGCAGGAGTGGACCTGAGAGGGTCTTGGAACTCAGGCAAGTCTTGGAGGGGGTCTTGAAGGTGTGGGTCGTGCACCAAACATTTCCCTTCCCTCCCTGCTGTTCAACTTTGTGTACCCGCCCGCCCCGGGCCCTGTTAAAAAGCAAATGTATGCCCTGGGACTGATAAAAACAGTAAGTGTCATTATTGCCCATTATCACATTAGCCCCAATTAGTTTATCAGCTCCAGATCTGAGAGCAGGGCCCTGAGGGAATGGCCTGGTGGAGTTTGCTTGAGAGATGAATCAGGAGCAGCCTGAATTGAGGTAGCCACACTCCACTCACTACAGGGTATTTGCGTGGGGGAGTGGGGCGGGGGGGTGGGATACTGGTGCTAGTGGAATTCCAGAGAAGCAAACTTGGCCTTCTTACACTTTTGCCTGAGATGAACCTCAGACAGCTGGGTGGGGGTGCAGGAGGTAGGGGCTGTGTGGTCAAGAGGTAGCAAACTTCAAATGCAGCTCCAAAAGGAATGTGGCCCTCTGGCCCAGTCTTGATCACCTTTAATTATAGGCCCTTTTGTCTTCAGCTGAAGAGCTCTGTTTATATCTCATTCCTTTATCCACTCTTATTCTGTGCATTTTAGATTAGAGGACTGCTCCCCATTAAAGCACTCCTGAGAAGAGTCATATGGGGTGGTAGTGGGATGTGATGGAATGTCACCTTATATTCACAAGCCACTTTATGTGTAGAGTTTTCATGTATATAAAGTACCTAATAATGTATCCAGTACTTAGTGTGTACTTGTCAAGTATTCATTCTTTTCTTTACTTGGATTTAGTTGAACTTTCTGGAAGAAAACCAAAACTGAAAACAATATCCCACACACACACCAAAAAAAGCTAGATTTGTAGATATATTGAATCCATAGAGAAATCCTTTTGGGGTATGAGGCAACTTTAACAAGATAGCACTGGTGTCAAATTAGAAAGGGCTGGCTGGTGATGCTGATAACATCAAGGTTAGGGATTCAGATCCCCTTACTGGCCAGCCTCCAAAAAACTTTTTTTTTTTAATTTAAAAAAACAAAAACAAATTAGATAGAAAGATAGACAGACAGATAGAATGGGGTGGATGCCCTGATTTTTAACTGAGAATGTCGAAAGTTGGATTTAATGCTGAGGCCTTTTACTGCGAGAGTCTCAGATATATCGAGTATGTTCCTCATGGATAAGGAGTTTAAAAGTGTGACTACAAAAACATCAAACACAACAGACACATTGTAAGTTTTCCAGGAGGAATCGGGCCAAAGTCTTGTCATCTCAGACCTCCAACATTTGCTCTATGCTCCTAGAATTCTCTAGGAGACCAAGACAGACATGGAGAAGTGACTAGTGAAGAGACAAAGGTGGCTGATGACATTCACTTTATAAATGGGAAGACTTAAGAGAGAGGGGCAAAGAGGCTTGCCCTCAAATCAAGATCAAGATAATACCGGAAACTGGAACTAACTCTAGAAACCCAATTACTCCACAGAGAAATCCTCCTGGTCTTCCTCTCACTGTCTCAGGCCTGCACAAACACATAGAGCCTTGGAGTGAGGAAAAGGGGGACAGAGCAAATCAGACCAGGTTGTGTGCAGCAGCCTGGAGACCCCGAGTTCAGTTGGGTTGTCTACTAGAAGATCCACATTTCAAAACCAAAGAACCCCAGGGACCTTAACTCCCAAATCAAGACAGAAAAATCTCTCTCAGTCAAGTATCAATCCCTAGGGCTCCTGAGTCTTCACACCAACACAGGCTGTGGTTACAAGGTTAATGGAGATGTGTGCTTGCTTTGCAAGAAAGAGGGTGCTCACTCACTTCACACAGCACCTTTTAACTAGGGGCCCTATATTTATTTTTCAAAGCAAGTGTGTGTATATGTTTCTGTCTATCCCCTCGTGATGACACAGAGTTACCTCCAGGGCAGAATGTGACAACTATTTAGTGTGAGACACACAAGAATATTACTGTAGGACTGACAGGAACAAGAAACTCTCTCTGGTTCTGTAAAACCCTCAGCTGAATGGGTGGGTGGATTAAATACAGCAGAATACTCTCATTTATTCCCTTGGCCACAGCCAAGGAACTAGGGTTAATAAGTTATCACCTTATTACAATTAATAAATATCATCCTAGGGGCTGGCCCGGTGGCGCACTGGATAGTGCGCCGCTTGGGAAGCGCGGCGGCGCTCCCACCCGAGGGTTCGGATCCCACATACAGACCGGTTCCCGCTCACTGGCTGAGCGAGGCGCGGGAGCAACGCCGAGGGTTGCGATCCCGTTGCCGGACACGGAAAAAATACAAAAAAAAATAAAAATAAAAATAAATAAATATCATCCTACTCCCCTTTAAATGCCACATTTCCAAAATCTTTCCATTTTAGATTAGGTTAGATTCCTGGGGATCTTTGTATCCTCTGAGGAGAAGCTTCACAGGCTCTGAAGGTGGCACCTGAGTTCTATTTGGGAGGTTGTACATTGACAGTTGTCCTAAGAGATTTGTGTAGAGTGATGGTGCCTTTGCCATCACATCTGTGCCCACATGCTGAGCAAACCCTCTGCCAATGGCATGTACCTTGGAACTGCTGAGGTGGGGGACAAGCTCATTGCTGGAGTGGGGGAGGGTGGCTCACTTTCCTGAAAAGAATGACTCATTGTGCACAGGCGTGCACACACACAAGTCAGGCATCTGAATATGTCACCAACCTTACCTAAGCCCCCAAAACGAATTTTCTGAACTCCATCTTTATGTTTTAATTATTCCCAAGACACCTCCATTCCTGTCTAATGTAACTTGCCCCTGCCCCATTCCTTCTGCCTTTCCTATATATGATTATTCTCTTTCTGGCCTTATCTTTCCTCGCAAATAGCTTTACACGGTGCCCTGACTTAACGCCAACTTCACAGCTGGGATGAGCACTTTGGTTTTTAAAACAAACTGTTTTGAGCTCCTCAACAGTGTTTCCATCAGGATCTTCAAGAAGGCTCACTTCTCGGTCATAGAAAAATTTGTCCTTTTCCAGACAACCGTCCTGTGGTCAGTATTTTCTTCTTTTTGTATAAGGAAGAGTTTCTTATAATTATACCAGTGTGTTGTTTTGTTTTGTTCTTAGGTATTACTTTTTTTTTTAATTGACAAAAATTGCATATTTTTTGGTGTAAAACATGGTGTTTTGGTATACGAATTACATTTTGGAATGGCTAAATCAGGCTAATTAACATATGCATTGCCTCACATACTTGTCATTTTTGTGGTGAGAACACTAACAATCAACTCAATTAGCAATTTTCAAGTATAGAATGCATTGTTATCCACTATAGTCATCATGTTGTACAATTAGATAGCAGTTGTTTTTATATGTTATTTTAGAGTAAGAACTCCTTTTCCACTATCATGGAATCCCAAAACATAAAATAGATCAAAGAAATGCTCTGTATCTGGACTGGAGGAGAGGCAGCTACAGTTTGGCCATCCTGGTTTCCCTTCCCCACACTCACAGGCATCCAGCCTTCTCTGCTATGTGGTCCTCCCTACCCTGTGTCCTTGCTCTAAGCCAATGGAGCATCAGAATCACCTTTACAAATTCCAATTGCTGAGTTCTTCCTCACATCTACCAAATCAGCCAGCACCTCCAACAGTGGGGTGCTAGCAGAGAAAGTCATCAGTCCTACGTCCACCCCCACCCATTCATATTTTGTGGGCTCCCACATTGTTCCAGAGATGATAAACCAAGAGACTCAGTTCCTAACATCCAAGAGGACATTTTAATGGAGCTGATCTTGGGTAAAGATTTCAGCGGCTGGTTTCTTTCACCCAGGGACCATGAGAGAGAGCAAACTCTCAGACCCAAGTAGAAAATGTATAAAATCTCCATCCAGATGCCTAATCGTTTGGGAGAACCTCCGGTGTCAGAAGACTAAGGGCTCCCAGATCCTAGTCCCTTGGCCTTAAAAAAGCAAAGTGGCTTAGCTTTCTCAGAATTATCCCTGTGTGGTAAAAAGGATATAGTTTTTGGAGCCAGACAGACTAGAACAATTTTGCTATAGTTACTTAAACTGTAGGTCTCAGTTTCTCCATCTGTTGGGGATATTAACGTTCTCAGTGAACTGTTCAGGGAGTTAAATGAGAAATTGCATGAAGCATTGGGAGAGTGCCTGGCACTTGGTGGGCTCTCAGGAAATGCTTATTCACTTTGTCTACCAAGTGTGGGCTGGAGCCCTGAGAGCTCCCCTCAGCAAGATATGAAGTTACACATGAGTGGCCAGAGAACTAAACCTCTGAGTTTCTAAGAAAAAGTAGGAGATGGGGATGAAGCTGGAAAGGCATAGAAAGAAGGTAGAGAACAATGATTATTCACATTTATTAATTTTTAATCATGTCCCAGTCACTAGATTAAGAACTTGATTTGCATTATCTCACTTAATCCCGACAAAACTCTATCAGAAAGGTACTAGTACCATTCTCACTTTACAGATGAGGAAACTGAGCCTCCTAAGCCTGATAAGGTAATTTGGCCAAGGTCACACAGTAAAGCAAGCATCTGGAGCTCAGACTAGTCAGTGTCATTTGAAACAAGATTGCTTACCCACAACTCTCTCCAGAAAAGGCAAGCTTAGCAGAAGCTTGTTGAACTTTGGAATGTCCTATCTTACATAGACATGGAAAGTCAAGCTCAGTTCGGGAAGGTAATTAGAAATGTGAATGTTTCTTAGAAGAGTGAGATTGGAAAGTTGAAATGAAAAGAAGTATAAAATATGCAAACAGGTCTGGATCTTACAGAACTGTCGTCAGCCCCTACCCCTCAATACCAAATATTTAAAAAGCTAAACGCTCGGAATAAGAATTGAGGGGAAACCCGTTGGGAAAGTTGTGATTTGGTCTTGCCTAGGAAGTCATGAGGCCCTTTTGACACAAAGGTCACTCTGCTAAATACGGTGGTGAGAAGTCCTTTGGCATCTGGATTCAGAAATAGTGTAACAGAGCAGAGAGCAGCAGTGATGAAGAAAGCATTAAATATAAAGGTCAAGGACACTGATGGATCATAACTGGGGGTGGGGGTCATCGTCAGCTTCTTCATCCCCATTTGTCATAAGCAATTGAGAGTGTCTCAAAGTGATGTAAAATGCTAACCAACCAGACTGCTGCCCCTAAATGCCTTCCACATAGAAATTAAGAATTCTGGACCTACTCATGCCCCTGGAAAGAAAGTACCTAGAAACTGCCTTGAAGTGATACCAGAGAGTTGACAAGCACATCCATTGGGATTATGCAAAAAATTCATTTGCATAAATAAATTATCCATTTAGTCTATTCAAAACATATGCACCTGCACATCAGTGGAATGTCAAGAAAGAAGCCCTTGGAATCATTTCTAAATAATTTCATATTTGGGGGAAATCCATATGAAATCTCCCCTCATGTGTCATGGAACCTCTATGATTTTTCTCCCGTCTCTCTCCCCTACCACTATTCTTAGCAATCACATGTGAATTCAGGGTTTGGAATTAGTCAGTCTGTCTTCTTGGACAAGGACCGTATGCCAAACAGTCCTATTTTGGAACTTAGTTTCTTTGATGATAATGCCCCAGGAAAGTTTTCTGAGAGTCCTGATTTAAGGCTGGAGGTTACTAGTGCTGAAATTCTGAGAACCAAAAGATATAGTGTAGATGGGTGTACAGTAAAACTGAAATAGGGAACTGTTCTGCAAACTGAACCAAAAATCTGCATAGTGCATCTGAAAACTTCTCTTGGGAAGATAGTCCTGCTTTGAAAGGGACCAGCTACAGTCTCCTCACTTTCTTACAGTGGAAAACTTGAAGGCCCTGGAGCTCTGTTATGCTGGAAAAAAAATGGAATAAGGAGAGCAAGGGGCAGGAGCCACCGCTGTGGAGGTGAGTGCGAGAGAAGGGCATGCCTAGCTTGCTATGGACTTTCTCCTTCAGCACCAAAGTCCAATGTCAACGAATGGGCTTTTTCCATCAACACCAAAAAACTTCAAAGCCTGCTCAAGGTTTATGATGCTCAAATTCATCACTCTGTGCTTCTCCAGGAGTTTCCAGAACCACCAGGGCAGAAAATCTCAGAGAGTCCAACCTTAGATCTCACAACTGTGCAGGGGCTGGGGGGCAGGGGTGCCCTTGAAAAATATCTTATTTTTGCTAATCCATTTTCTTTCCGGCTTGGCAGGTCACTTTAACTTGGAAACAGAATGCACGGCTGGGGAAAATATGCTTGTCAGGGGATAGGCCAATGCTCTGTGAAATTGAGCCTTGGCTGGGGGTAACATTTTTTGAACACCCAAGTAAAACAAGCCTAGAAAGCCACAGAACCATGCCGGTACAGACATAATTGCCAGGAACCCAGACCCACCATGAGTCACCACACGGCACAGCCCCACTTGGAGCAGACCTGTTCATTCCTCTAACTACAGTCCCTCTCCTTTCCTCAGGGCTGTTGGCAGCAAGCACTGGGCAGAGGGCAGAGCTGTTGGGAGTGAGGGTAAAGTGAGGCAGAGAAGGAAAGAGGCAGAGAGAGAGACTGCAGAGAGGATTTGAAATGCCCCCAATGCTCACCTTGGTAATATTTCTCACAATTTTAGTCACGATTGTGCCAGAATTTTATATACGTACCCCACATTCTGTACTTGCTCGTGTGTGTAGCCTTCCCAAAAAGCAACCGGACCAATCCCTTGTTCAAACATCTTTGCCAGTTCCCCAGTCCCTGAAGCCATGCTCCTTAGAGAGAAGCATGCAGGATGATTTGAAGTGCAAATAACAATTTTTATTTTAACAGGTATGTGTTTTTTGATATGAGAATAAATCTACTAAAGTAAAAAGTGAGTCCATTGAAGGGAAATAATTGACTAAATAATATAGGTGGGTACAGAGATGTGGCAAAAATGGTGACAAAGAAATGGAAATGATTGAAATCCTGGGGGGTGGGAGCGGAGAATGGCTTAAAGACAAACAGCCCAAACTCCCCGAGGGCACAACATTCCCCATCCTCCACCAGCTGGTCTCCACCTACCTTTCCAGTCCTAAGCCCTTGGTGTCCAACTCCACCTCGCAGGGGACATCCCAGGCACAGTGGATCCAAGTTGCTTCTCCATAAACATCCTGAGCTTCTCTGCTTCCTGCTCATCTCACCCCATGGGCCCCAAACCATTTTCCAACACCATTTCTCCATTCAGTCTTCCCCAGTTGCCTTCATCAGAATTTAAATCTCCCAGGACCATTTGTTGGTACTTAGAACCATCAATAATCAAAACTCAGCAAATGTTTATGCAGTTTCTACTGAGTGCCAGCCACTGTGCTAGGCACTGGGGGTTCAGCCATCAGAGTAAAAAATGGTGAAAATTCCTGCCATCATGGATCGTAGATTCTAATGAAGTGAGATGATAGCAAGGTCCCTATTCTGCCATGTGGGGCTTCTTGGGGGTACCACTGTTTCCCAGACCGCCTGCCTAACCCAGGTAAGCAGGGTCTTCTCTATGGTCATATCCCCACAAAGGTATGACATGACTCCTCCCAAGTAGCAGAGCATTCAAACCTGCTCATTGAACAAGCAGATTGAATTGAATGGACATCTTTACAGAAAGAAACAGTGCAGACTTGCTTCTGCTGTTCTCTTTCTGCATCTNTGATAGCAAGGTCCCTATTCTGCCATGTGGGGCTTCTTGGGGGTACCACTGTTTCCCAGACCGCCTGCCTAACCCAGGTAAGCAGGGTCTTCTCTATGGTCATATCCCCACAAAGGTATGACATGACTCCTCCCAAGTAGCAGAGCATTCAAACCTGCTCATTGAACAAGCAGATTGAATTGAATGGACATCTTTACAGAAAGAAACAGTGCAGACTTGCTTCTGCTGTTCTCTTTCTGCATCTCCCTTTTGTCCACTCTCTCACCCTCATCCCTTTTCCAGAACTACTGCGAAGCCTCAGCAGGGAGGCTGCACAAAGAGAAACCAACTCAACCTAGACTGTCCCTGTTTTAGCACCAAATGCCCCACATACTGGGAAATCCCATGTTCCCGGCCAAACCAGAAAGGTTGGTCAACTTAGCTGCATGTCACATACACTGTGCTCCAATCTGATCTTCTCTAACAGCTGTGTGTCCTTGGTAATTACTTACCGTCTCTGAACCCCCATTTTCTCATCTGCAAATGGAAATAATACTACCCCCAAAGACTGCTGTAAGGATTAAAGAGACAAGGTATGTTTAGGGAGATCACTGTGGGCCATGAATGGTTGCTGTGATTGATATCATTCGAAGGTAGACTGAGAGCAGCATTAGAAGAGAGCACTGTGCCTGAATCAAAGAACCTACAAGCTGGTTAATGCCTACTGAATGGCCATCTCTCTTTTAGAGGCTGACATGCCAAGGATCACGTGGTCACAACAGACATTGTCTCTCCAGGGTCTCTGAATGGCAGGAAACAAGAGACTTGCTAGCAATGTGCTATAAACCAAACCCCTCAATTTACCAGCCCTGACTAACTATTTTTATTAAGTACTTTATTTACATGCAATTTCTCATTTAATCTTCACAAAGTCCCCATAAAGTAGCATTTAATACCCCATTTTAAGGATGAGGAAACTGAAACTGAGAGAGAGTAAGTAATTCACCCAAGGTCACACTGCTGGAAAGGACAGATGGAAACCAGGTCTGTCTGACCTCAGAGCCTCCACCTTTAACCACCACCTAACCATGCATAAGAAACACCCTCTCCTCTCCCCATGCCTCAGCAGGAGTTGACAGTGTTTCTGCCTTCCAAGTAGAAGGACACTGGCATTTTACTAGGCACTAGGCAATCTGATCAGTCTTGGAAGGAAGGAGAATTAGCAGGCGAGCCCTTGCTTGCTGGGAGATGGTTTACCCTGAAACCTTGCTGGGTTTCCCGGAACCCTGAGTAAATATTTACATAATCTCATTACATTGCTCTCTAGCTTCAGACTGAGGAGAAAACACAGGACAAACCCAGGCCAACGTACCACTGTAGTTTGGACAGATTGTTTTTCAGCCCCCAGCAGCCTAATACACAGACTAATTCTTGTAAATTGACCATTATAGAGGAAAGCGTTCCTGACTTGAAAACAGACTGGGGTTTTCATCTTGACTTTACCACCAACCAGCAATGCCACTTTGGACAGCTTGAGGCTCAGTTCTCCCATCTTTAAAATGGGTACGTTTGTCCCAGCATTATCCTCCTCGTCCTCTTCCTCATCATCACCCCCACTCGTGGAGTGCTTCCAGTTTGCTAAGCACCATACTTGACATCAAATCCTCTCAAAAGCCCTTTGATGCTGTTACTATTTTTATCCCTATTTTACAGTTGAGGAAATCGAGGCTCAGAGAAGTTAAGAAATTGGGCCAAGGTCATACGTCTAGTCAAGTGGCAGCACCAGGTCTGAAACCAGGTCTGAAACTCTTGCTCTTCCAATGAGATAGGATGTGGGAAAGTGCCCAGCTCATGGGTCCCCCGCATGGTAGCATCCTCTGTTCCACAGTTCTCAGAGACTGCTCCTTACATGTGCCTGGAGTGAAGGGAGAGGGGCTCGCCATAAGAGCATCCTTTCCATGGTAGCACCTTCTCCTTCCCAAACTGCTCTGCCCTCCAAGATGACAGCAAATTATTCACCAGTCCAGATAAACACATGTGAGCCCGCGAGTGACTCAGGAGCACAGAAAGACCTAGGAAAGAGCATTGAACTACAGAACAAAGCCAAGCAGCAACTTGTGGCCAAGAAAATTACAGGCTGGAGCAGCACCACAAAGGCCAAGGGATGTCTAGTTTTATGCAATAATGAATCACAACCTCAAAGACTTTGAGGAGGTCTAGAGGCTCCTCCCGGGCACTGGGGACCCAACTAGGATTTTTTAAACAAAAACCGAAAGAATCTCCCCCAGTCCTTACCACCGCACTGCATAATCTCCTTGCCTTTCCTCCCAGCATACGTCCATGCCCAAGTCCCCAACACTACACCCCACTAGCCCAATATTCTCAAAAAGGTGGGAGGAGGCTACGAGGTTGGGAGTGTGATAGAGTTGTCAAATATATGCAAATCTACAAAATCAGTTTAAAAATGAAAGTCATGGTTCTTAGTGTCGTCCTGCAGCAGGGTAAAAATAAGGTCATTTTTCATCAAAACAGAAAATGAACACCTACCACTGTCATATCTAGCAATCTATGACACCACCTTCTACCTCCGGGTTGAACCCTGCTGTGCTGAAAGAGAGGTTGTAGGCAGCATTTTGGTTTAGAGTCACATAGACCTAGATTTGTGTTTCAGATCTGCCACTTACGGCTGTGTGACCTTGTCCAAGTGACTTAAATTCTCTGAACTTCCACTTTTTTTTTTTTAATGTGGATAATAACAGAACTAGAGCTGTAGGGTTATTAAGGGGATTAGATTAGATAATACATGTAAAAGTCTACTCGGTCAGTTATTTTAATTTATTATTCCTGTAATCCTGAATTCCGTCTCCTCCTCCCCAGCACTTAACCATCTGTCCTACCCAGTTTCCATTGATCACTGTCTCCCATATCCCTGTGTATGGGAGTTTTAAAATAGGGCCGGTTGAATTGGGGACCAACTCCAATCTCAGGTTCCTAATTCTTTGGTTATCCCAGACATGCCAGCATTGTTAGTAATCAGGTTCCAGCACTTTCCAATGACCCCTTGTTTTAGGTTTCAGAAGCCTCCTTCCCTCCCTCCCTACTCTGGCCATCCTCCCCTTTCTGAGTGCTCACTCTCTTACCTGCACACAGCACCAGAGGTCATGGGCACTTTCCATGGAAATGCTATTCGGTTACCTGGTGTTTTGCATTTTGTTACACCAAAGGCCTCCATGTGACCAGGACATGGAATCAGCCATGGCTTGACCATGACAAACACACACTTTTTAAAACTAACACCTGGACTTCATCACACCTTCCTCCTCTCTTTAACTACCATGCTTCCTAACGCAACAAAGATCTGTGTGTCAGAACTTTCTAGAATAACAAAAACAATAACAACAATACTAACTTATTGTGTCAGGCATAAAGCTTTATGCTTAAAATACATTACTCCATTGCTTTTAGATTTTATGTTTGGAAATGGAGATATTCCATTTAACCCTCAGAGCAAGCCCAAAGCAAGCTTCCTAAATATCCCAGGGCCTGGTTCCTACCATTTTATTGGGCAACCACGTCTCAGATGGCTCTACCTACTGGCGTCGTATAGGACCAGGCTTGCCAGGCAGAGGGACAAGAGGATGAAGATGGTCAGTGGCCACATGGCCAATTGAGAGAAGAGGAGTGTTTCGTGGTTTTAAAAGCCCTGACTGGGGCAGGCCCGGTGGCGCACTGGAGAGTGCGCCGCTTGGGAGCGCAGCGGCGCTCCCGCCGAGGGTTCAGATCCCATGTGGAGACCGGTTCCCGTTCACTGGCTGAGCGCGGTGCGGGCGCAACACCTAGGGTTGCGATCCCATTGCCGGTCCCCGGTACGGGCGCGACACCGAGGGTTGCAATCCTGTTACTGGTCAGTAAAAAAGACAAAAAGGAAAAGAAAAAAAAAAAGCCCCGACAGAACATGTAATACCCATGGTTGGTTCAGGAAGGGGAGGCAGGCACTGTCTGTGGGAGGGTATATTTGTGCAATCTGTATGGAGAGCAATTTGGTAGTATTTACCAAAATTTTAAATGTTCAATCCTTTGACTCAGCAACTCCATTTCTAGAAATTTCTCCCAAAGATATGTATAAATAAGACCACAAAAATATATAATAAAAAATTGAAAATAACTTTAGTGCTCACCAGTAGGAGAGTGCTTAAATTAACTATGTGGTTCATCTGTACCATGAAGTAATATTAAGAAGATAGAGTTAGATCTATATGCCATCATATTGAAAAATGTCCTATAAAGCAAAAAAAATAAGATAAAGGACAAAGCTTATAATGTGATTGTATTTTTTTTTTTTTTTGGTTTAAATATATGTATTTTGTGCATGTTCCAGAGGGTATAAAATAAAGAATAGTTGCTGCTAAGGGGTGGGATGGGGGAAAGTTCACATTCTTCTTTGTTTCAATTCTGTTTAACAGATGTATATTTATTTACATTTATATTTTGCTATGGTTCGAACATGTCCCCCAGAAAGCATTTGTTAGAAACTTAATCCCCAATGCAACAGTGGTGGAAGATGGGGCCTAACGAAAGGTGATTAGGCCATGAGGGCAGAGTGAGTGGATTAATGTCATTATCACAGGAGTGGGTCCATTATCGCAGGAGTGGGTCCATTATCGCAGGAGTGGGCTTGTTGTATAAGGGTGAGTCAGACACCCTCTTACTCTCTCTCTCCCCCTCTTTTTGCCCTTCTACCTCCCAGCACATGATGACAGAGCAAGAAGGTCCTCTCCAGATGACAGCACCTTGATCTTGAACTTCCCAGTTTCCAGAACTGTAAGAAATAAATTCCTGTTCTTTATAAATTACCCAGTCTCAGGTATTCTGTGACAGCAGCACAAAATGGACTAGGACACATCTATGTGAAAAAATACCCCAACACATGAGGTCTCTCAGTTCCTCTTCATGTCATCCCTCTGGTAGAATCCTCTAGTTAAGCAATGCATAATAGCCCAAAATAAACATTTACCTATAGCTTTGCCCTTCACAAAGCAACTTCACAAACCAAACCTCATTTAAATATCACCCTGTCCCCATGAAATTGCCCCTGTTTTATAGACAAGGAAATAGAGGCTCAGAGACAAAAAGTGGTTCTGCCTCATGTCAAATGGTGGGTGGAGCCAGGCCTATCAGCCCAGTTTGTCCATCTCCAGTACCAGATGCATTTTCCAGCCCTCCCCAGCTGGTACCTGCAATGTTTCTTCAACGGCCCAAATCAGGTCTTCCCTGACACAGGTGAAAAGCAGAACACCCGGCCATGGCTCAGCAAGCCCAGGGTGCAGGGGAGAAAAGCAGAGAGAGAAGGGGAGGTAAAGAGCATGGTGGAGAAGATGATTAAAAGAGGGTTGGGAAGGCACAAGAGGCCTGGCATCCTGTTCTATAACTAAATGTGTAGGTCATCAGCAAGCCAGAGAAGCAAGACCCTAACAGGTGCCTACTCCCCGTGTCTGCTCTGTCATGGGCAGAACGATTTGTCACCCTCCTTGCTCCAAGCTGTATATGAGCAGAGGCTAAACCCCAGTGTAGTGGTGAGACCACTCCCCTTCCAGGTATGTCACATGAGCTTATGCCCAAGAGCTCATTCAGCAGCTGTTCCCAGAGCCACAGGCAGGAGAAGAGGGGGCCTTTCTGGCCTTCCTATAGGGTGCATCTGCTTGTGTAACACTCTTCAGTGGCTCCCATGCCCTTTGGAACAAAGTCCAGCCTCCATAACACAATTCCCAAGGCCCTTTGTGACTTGGCACCTACTTATTTCTCCAGCTATTTCTCACCTGACTTTCTACATGTCAATTCCTTTCCTTTTAGTACCCCAGATAGGCAAGGCTTTCTCTACACCACCCCCCACAAACTATTGCATTTGCTGTACCACATGCTCAGAGCACATTACTCCCCTTTCTTCCCCTGGCTCATCCTTCAGCTCTCAACCCAATAGGCTTCTGGGAAGCCTTCCTGATGGGCTCACCCTGGAGCCATTCAGTCCCCACCTGAGTTCTTACGTCTCCTCCCCTTGAGTCTTCCTCTCTGTGGAACTCACCACACTGCATTGTCATGTCTTATTTACTTGTCTCTCTCCCTGGCCAGACCAGCACAGTGGCTGGTGCATTCTAGGGATCATAAATATGTATTTAATGAATGGGGATAACATGGTATGGATTGACATCCACAATATGGATTGACCCCACTATAGATGACAGGTATTAGCCCAGCAGTTGTCACATTCATCATGCTGCCTTCAGTCACATGGCCAGTTCCTCTCTGTCATTGCCTGGGAAATCTTAAGCCTTGAATGACAAGAGATGTTACAAAGGGCAGGGACCATTGGGAAATGTGTTGTGAGAAATTTCCAGCAGGTTCTAACCACAACTCCTTAGGGGTAAAAACAGAACACCCTCAGGTTTATAAGATGGTAATAGAACCAGAGGACTCAGGCCAGGCTCAAGAGGTCATTGAATCCAGGCAAAACTGGCTCAGTTACAGACAAGTGGGTGTTTCCTTATATTATTAGGAGGAATAATACTATTATTGATATTAGTAGCAGTATAATAACTGTTCTACTAAAAATAAACACAGGGAAGACAGTATCAACCTCCCTGGGTCACCCTGCCCAGTCCTCAGTAGAACACAGAGTTTGGTCTCAATGGCGTGAGGTCTGACTGTACACCCCTTGTGTCAGTATGATCGCCCAGTGAGAGAAGGGAAGCAAGCAGTCTGTCTTTTAGAAAAGGGTGAAGAATGTTCTAAGTCGGGCTTTGAGCAATCTCTCAGAACAGCCCAAAGCATGCACAAAGGCATCAGGCCATACTCAGGCATCTCCTCTGCTATTTACAATCAACTCAACCCTTTCCCATACACAGGGCTTTACAGTTTACAAAGTACTTGCACATCCATGATCTCACTTGATCATCACAACCACACAGTCACACGTGCATCCGAGGACTGGGGAGAAGCCAGGGCTGGAACAGGCTGCAGGTCAGTTCCCCAGAGTTCTAAGGCCTAAGTGAGTGGCTGAGGTTGGATGGAGGAACCAAGACATTTGAGAGCTGGCCGGACATCCTCCCCACTTTACATTCTGCTTCTCAGTTTGGAAAGAAGATAAGGAATGTGACAACCAGGCCCATGTGCCCACAGTCCACATAGTCAATAAATACAGGAACACCTGTTATATTCCAGGCACTGTTCCAGGATCTAGGAACACAGCAGTGAATACACAGATTTTATTTTTAAAAAAAAAAAAAGAAAAGAAAAGAAAAAGAAAAAGCCCTGCCTTCATGGAGCTTACATTCT
>NW_007731753.1:104866-110613 GCF_000696425.1 Galeopterus variegatus | reverse complement strand
GATAAGGAATGTGACAACCAGGCCCATGTGCCCACAGTCCACATAGTCAATAAATACAGGAACACCTGTTATATTCCAGGCACTGTTCCAGGATCTAGGAACACAGCAGTGAATACACAGATTTTATTTTTAAAAAAAAAAAAAGAAAAGAAAAGAAAAAGAAAAAGCCCTGCCTTCATGGAGCTTACATTCTGGAGCTGTATAAGTAGCTTTAAGTGAAGTAGTTTTTAGATGATACGTGGACCTGAAATTAAACAGTATTGAATCACATAGAGCCCTGCCTTCATGGAGCTTACATTCTGGAGCTGTATAAGTAGCTTTAAGTGAAGTAGTTTTAGATGATACGTGGACCTGAAATTAAACAGTATTGAATCACATAGTGAGAAGTGTGCACCCTTTCCAATTCTCTGTCAATCCTTCACAGACTTCATAGGAGGTCTCAGTGTGCTGACATTCCCTTTCAGCAAAAAGAGCATGGGCTGCAGGAGCCAACACCCATTGCTGGGTTTTTATCCTGTTTTTTAACAGTTGACATCTACGTGTGGCTAGCGATGCTAATTTTCCAGTAAAGGTAGTGATATAGTCACTTTGTAAATAAATTCAAGTCCTTTAATGAGTGAGTCATTTTAAAGAAAGACATAAGAGGCTACTAGGATACATGGCAAATGAGTATAGCCAAACGCTGGATGTTTGGGAGACTTGACGTAAACGGGGCCATCACCCAAGGGTAGCCAAGAGCACTTCTGCATCTAAAGACCCAGACATACTAATGTTGCCTCTTCTCAGGCTTTTAAGAACCAGAATGAGGACAGCCCAAAGGTTTATGGCTTAATGCTCTAATTAATCCCACACTGGTCACCTCCATCCCTCTGCCCACCCTCCAGACACCACTGGGCTCAACCCATACTGTCCCCAGAAAAGCCACCGGAGCTCAGCCTGGAGCTCAGCACCAAACACCTGCCCTTCCTCCCGCTGCCAATGATTTCTCTCCCTTATCTCAGTCTCCACACTTTCACTGAGGGCAAAGGTCACACACAGGAAGCTCCCTCCTAGTTAATTACCCTTCATTCTCAGAAGTCAACAGCCTCCTGCTCTAAGTGAGGAAGAACCATGCAATCCCACTGAATCCAGTTTCTCCCCAGGCTGATGGGTCATGCACAAGCTCAGTATCAGAATTACCCGGGAGCTCTTCCAAAATACAGGTGCCACTGACTACAGCAGACTCCCCGAATCAGTCTCTTAAAGGTAGGCCCTGGAAAGCTGCATGTTGTGCTCCCTTTGAGAGTCCAACTTTCAGCCATATTTGGAAGCTGATGTTCTTGGTTGGAAATGCCTTCCCAATAGAATAGGCTACCTATTTGGCAAAGTAACAACCCACAATTATCTTATCAATGGCAATACATACAATGGTTTACTACTTGGACTGTGGAGTTGAACAAACCTAGATTCAAATCCTGGGTCTACCACACAGATGTGGCTGACTGGCCTCAGGCCAGCTGCTTAACTGCTCTGAGCCTCAGTGTCTCAGAGGTTGCGATGGCTCATACGCACCATCAGCTTGTATGAAGGATTTGGTGATATAATATATGCAAAGTGCATGCTTCTGTGACTTGCTTGGAGTAAGAGCTAAAGAAATATTGGTCATGATTAGCATAGGAATGGTTTTATCTTGGTCACCAGACAAGAGGAGAAGAGGAAAGAGTGGGAGAGAAGGAAAGCCACACCGTCTTTGATATCCAGATCTCATTTACCCTCTTTCTCTTTATCATGTGTCCCTAAGGTCAGAGGCAGGATTCTAGGTCATTCCTTACCACTCTCCCCACCCTCTGATGACTACGCTCACTGGATACGTGTCCAAAGTTGCTGAGTGACCCATAGATGTGAGGCAGACATTAACCAAGAGAAAGAAACAGAGTGAACACAGGAGGACCACTAAGAGGGGCAATCTAGGACCCCTGTCATGGGAAGGGGGTTTGGGAGGGCCCCCCATCTTCACCGACACAGAGGAGGCACCCCTGTCCCCCCACACTAGCATACTTCTTTTCTTCATTTGGAAAGGGGGTCTGTTTCCTTGTGGTGGGTGGTCAGTTCACTCGCTCATCAGTTCCCTCTTTCAGCAGATCGCCTCCGAGTCCTGCCGGCTGCCCTGCCCTGTGCTCGTGGAATGCATTGCGGGGTGGGCACCTCCTGGATCACCTGCCTGTTTTACACATGGGGAATCTGGGACCCAGGAAGAAGAAATGACTCAGCCATGTTCTCATCGCCAGTGAGTGGCGGCGCCAGGAGTTGCATCTCAGCGTCCTGACTCGCACCACCGCACCCCAGTCCACACACTGCCCAGGAAGGGCATGGCCAAAAGTTCCATGAGCACGTTTGTCTCTTCACCTCAGTCAGTTGCCTGGCATCGTGTCCAGAGCTCAGTAATTACTGGCTAGCTGAATGAATAAACAGTTTGGGAACCAAATCTGCTACCGGGAGTAGAGCCATGTAACGTAATGAGGGCAGTGCTTCTCAGACTGTAATGTGCACACCAGTCACCTAGGGATCCTGTTCAAATAAAGATGCTGATTCAGGGAGTTTGGGGTGGGCTGGGGATTCTGCATTCCTAGCAATGAGGGCAGTGCTTCTCAGACTGTAATGTGCACACCAGTCACCTAGGGATCCTGTTCAAAGAAAGATGCTGATTCAGGGAGTTTGGGGTGGGCTGGGGATTCTGCATTCCTAGAAGGCTTCCAGGTAATGCTGATGGTGCTGGTTCCAAACCATCACCTGAACAGAGTATAGTACACTCTGGAGCCAGAGTACCTGGATTCCAAGCCCAACTCTGTTACTTAACCAGTCATGTAGACTTGATCCAGTTATTTAAACTTGCTGTGCAGGGTTATTGGGAGGTTTAAATGAGTTCAGATGTGTTAAGCACTTTTCCTAGTGTCATTTGCATGTAGTAGGCACTCAGAGGGCAGAAGATGGAAGGAGAGCTTTCTGTCCCAGACCCCCACCCCAGAAGAGTCAACATATTCTTCTCCGGCATCCGGGTAGTCTTGGTCCAAACCACCAAACTACCCTTGAATAGCCCCAGAGACCAAAAAGGATGAGTCTACCCTAGCTGAGATAATGGTCAGAGGAGCCGGGGGCACTGCCCACCCCTGGTTCTTTGTGCAGCCGTGTGAGCTGAGCAGATGAAGATGCACCCCAGTCAAATGTAGCAGGGTCCTGCCTCGCAGGGCTGAAGTTCCAGCTGGAAGTTGTTTGGATTTGTTTGTCCTAAAAGCGTCTCAGAGCTTTCGGGTGGCAGTTTTTATCTCCACGATCCTAAAGAGACAGGAGACAATAAAGATCGATGAGGTAACTGCAGAATCCAGATGATATCATCAGAAAGAAGGTGGGCATGCTTATCAGGGAGTTCTCAGAAGACATAAATTAAAAGCTCTTTGAGGTTATGAGGTCAGTGGTGTCTTAAGAAAAATTGGCAAAAACTGGGAAGCAGATGCTTCATGTTGCCCCTCTTCTCTGACTGAGGGACGCTCTCTCTCTCCTCTAAGCACCCCCTCCGACTTTCTTGCCCCTCCCCAGCAGCATCCCCCCAAAGCCGTCATTCACACCAAGGCAGGAATGGCTGTCGCAGACCGAATGGAAGTCTGATACAGCAGTACTTTTGTTTTCCCCAGAATCCAAGTCTTTGGCTGAAGGAAAAACACTCTACTGAGATCATTTTAGACATCAGCCACTGGAAAGGGACGGTCAGAAGGAAAGCCATGTGGTTTTGATTCAGGAAGCCCTGAGTTTTTAATCCAGCTCTAGAATTATAGCAGCTGTGTACCCTTGGGTGCGCCACCAAGTTCTTCACTTGTAAAGTACGGCTAATACCTCCCATCCAGGGTGGCTGTGGGATTAGACATCGTGAATAAGAAGCTCCTGGGCTGATGCCTGACACTGGCGACCGCTCCATTAATTATTGTGACTACGGCCTTGCCGGAGCACCCTTCCAAGTAGGGCTGGCCACTTTCCCCATGCTCCCAGCCTGTCCACTCCTCGGCCACTTTAGCACATAGGCTACTAGAAGGCATTCCATCGTCTCTTGTTTCTTTCCACTGTGAGCTCACTGAGGGCAGGGACCCTGTCTGATTCATCTTGGTTCTCCAAGCCCTGCACAAAGCTGGCAGGGTAAATGGACCAAGATGAATTCCAAACCCTGACCTTAGAGATAAGGGGAGCCCTCCTTCAGCCACTGCCCATGCTTGTCCTCAGGGCTGAGGTTGGGCTGAAGGAAAAGGCCATAAAGGAGAAGGGACAGTGGCTGGTATCAGACCCTCAGCATTGGAGTGCTGCAGCCCCCAGAGACTGCATGCGGGTTCTCTGTAGTGAACAACCTGAGTTTGATCCCAGGCTGCTCCAGGCAGCCAGGTCCTGGCGTGTGGAGGCAGGGAAGCGCTAAGCTCTGGGCTGGGCATTTTCTCAATTGTTCCGTTCTCTCTCTCTTATCTCCAGCTAGTTAGTGATTAACTGCTCTTTGAAAGTTTCCCAGCCTCCCCCGAGCTCCCCAGGAGCACAGGTGGCCACTGGATTGGAGCAGGAAAACCTGACTCAGGGCCCAGTTCTTTCTGCATGACAGGGAGGACCCAGAGGTACAGCCCCTGGGTCACCGGCTCAGCCGGCGAGGCCCAGAGGCTTGGCACTGTGCTACTGGCAGAGGGTGCCGGGAAGGGCACCTGGGAGGTGTGTCTGCAGGCGCCGGTTCCTTCCTTGGAAGTGTGGGGGGGGGGGGGGGGGGACAACCAGGATCTGGGAGACAGAGGTTTGACTTTCTCTCACCACCCCCACCACCCCACCCCCAGGAGCTTTCTGTACAAACCCTGACCCCGGGTAGCTCACACCAGATAAGAACTACATTTACAGACAGCCCCACAGGTTGCTGCAACCACCTCCCACCCCTTTCTGGCAAGCCTCACCCTGGCTGGGCCACAAAGGAGACCAAGTAGAAGAAGCAGCTGGCTTTGTCAAGCAAGCACCATCCAGAACTTTCCAGGGGATACAAAGACCATTTTCCTTCCGATTGTGAGGCTCTCTTCCATCTCTTTCTTTCTTTAAGGCTGGGACTTTTTATTGAGGTTTGGGCTTTCATACAGGGACTTTTAGGGAGACCTAGGAACCTCTAAAAATACAAACAATAAGCAAAATAGTTGGGAGTACATACGGAGGTGCATTTTTCTAGGATGCATTTTTTTCTCATGCATTTTCTATACTCAGCCAAAGGGAAGTGAATCAGACCTTGTAGCTTCTCCCCCCAAAACCCCTTACTCACTTCCTGTGTATGCCATCGCTTGTGGGAGAGGAGGCAAACCCTGGCCTGGATCACAGGGCTCAGGCCCCATGAGCTTCCTTCCTGCCCAGCCTAGCGCCTTTGCCCCTGCTGTCCCCTCTCTGTGCCTCCAGCTGCCCTCTTCTCATCATTGTTTTCAGTTCCCGTGTCCCACCCTCAGAGAGGCCTGTCCTGGCTGTCCCGGCTGAATCGGCACCACCCCCGCCCCAGCTCCCAGTTCCCCACAGCACCCAGTTACGTCTTCATGACAGCTCGCCGAACAGGTCTGGCTTTGCTGGTTAATTTAGTGTTAGAATGAAGCTCCCTGAGGACAGGACTCTATGCTGCTCACACCTGTGCTCCAGCGGCTGCAGGGTGCCTGGAGCACAGGTGATCTCAGAAACACTTACGTGTAGGGGCCGGCCCGGTGGCGCACTGGATAGTGCGC
>NW_007731753.1:76590-103958 GCF_000696425.1 Galeopterus variegatus | reverse complement strand
AAAAAAAAAAAAAAAAACACTTACGTGTAGGATGAACGAATAACCGTGAAGCTGGGTGTTAAAAACTATTGCTCTGCGTCAGGGATCAGCAAACCACAGTCCTGGGGCCAAATTCAATCTGCTCTCTGTTTTTCTACAGCCTGTAAGTTAAGAACGTTTTTTACATCTTTAAATGGTTAGAAAAATCAAAAGAAGAATAATATTCGTAACATGAAAATTATATGAAATTCAAATATCAGTGCCCATAACTGAAGTCATATGGGAGCAAAGCCAATATGGGTTTGTGTCTTCTCTACGACTGCTTTTATACCATGATAGTGGGGTTCTGTGGTTGTGACCGAGACTGTGTGGCCTGCAAAGCCTAAAATATTTACTACCTGGCCCTTTACAGAAGACGTTTGCCAACCCCTGCTCTAACTAATGCTAAGAAGGGAGGTAGGGGTGGAATACAATTAGATACAGGAAAGAATGAAGGAAGGGAAAGGAAGAAAAATTAAAAAGTAAGAAAGCAAAAGAGAAACAACAGGAGAAAAGAAAAAGAACATTTTATTGAGCACCTGCTGTGTACCATGCATGGTGTTTGGTGCTTTACCTACTTTATTTCTCAGCTCTCGATAAAAGTTTAAGTAGAAGCAAAATCTCTCATCAGGAACCCTCCGTCCCCAAACTCTATGCTTCCTCTGGGCACTTGTTGCCTGTGACTGTCCAGTCACCTCTCCTGTCATCCAGGCCTGACCCCTTCCACCACCCCCCACCACCCTGCACCCCATAGCATCTGCTGTTCCAGACATTTCTCTCTGAGGGGATCAATGTTCGCTTACTCATCTCATTGCCTCAAAGTCTTGCTCTCTGCTAAGTGAATAAAGACAGCAGGAATGAAGACAGGTTTTCTCTGTATTATTTCTGCCCCCACCATGCTACCCAGTACAGTACCTGGCACATAGTAGGAGCTCAACAGATATGTGCCGAGTGACTGATCTAGATAACCAATCACACAGAGCCTTGGCTCAGTTAACCACCATATCTCTGGGCAGAGGACAGTAAGGGAGGGAGAAGGTATTTCTGTAGAAAAGATGTTTGGCAATAGACAAGCTCTTCTCAGCAATGCCAAAGCCCACCCAGAGAATGTTCCATAGAGAGCAGAGGGCTCTCAGCTCCTCCCCACCTTCCTGCCCTGCTGGTGCTTCTGTGGAGCTGCCCACCTCTCACTCCCAGAAGCCTCTGTCTCTTCTGCCTGCCCTGTCACTGTTCTGGGCTCTCGGCTGGTCCAGAGGAAAAGCAAGTCATAGAACGATGGTGGACGGGGGAGGACAAGTGACAGGGGAAAAGGGGGATCATATCTGCAAACTGCACCCCCCCTGTGGTCGCTTCAAGACAGGAGTAGGAAAAACCAACCAGAAGGCTCTACCAGAAACCAACCCTAGATAGCCTCCCTGCCTGGTATTGCCTGTGAGGGGTGATGACTCTGACTTTTGGGGCTGGTTTGAGAAAGAGGATGGGTCTCCTTATAAAAAAGAAGAAAGAGATAAACCCATGAGTACTAGTTCTGGGCATTCAAAGATAGATGATGGGAGGAAGGGCTGGGGCATGGGAAGAGGTTAATTTCAGAAGAAATATGACTGATACATTAGAGAAAGAAATCAGAAGAGAGCTGGACAGTGTGTGCCCAGTTCCTTCGATTGTTTCTGATGACATCATTGGCTAAAGGCTTTCTATCTCTTTGGGTCTTCCCCATGATTGTTAGAGTGGCTTCCAGTGGCAACTGCCAATAACTCCTAGGAACCTTTAAGACTGGAGGTGAGACAAAAACCCTGGGCCACAAAGAGCCTCTTTTCAAAAGGTGGCAGGAGGAACCCAAGGAAGAAAAGTAGACAATAGCAACACAGAAGAAACAGGCAGATCAATCCTCAGAAACCGTGTCAGAAGAAACAGCTGGGTTGGGTGGATTACCCTGACTGTCAGATGCGATCTACCATTCAGGGGTACAGCAGGACCCTCTGAGGATTTCCCATCTGCAGTCTGATAAGTGCCATTGTCTCTTCCAGGGCTAGGCAACCATTTTTGCATGAGCAAAATTCAGAAAGTACAATTTTTTTTTCATTCAAATGAAAATTACTTTATTGAGATGAGTCTCTGATTGAAAGAAATGGATATTCACTCAACTCAAATTCACTGCCAAAAAGAAGCATAGAAAAGTCAATAAAAATGATTATCATTAAACACAAAAAAAGATGCTCAACCTAATAATTAGAGAAGCACAATCTAATACATGAGAGGCTACCCCATGTCCTTCAAATCAAATTTCAAAGTCTCATGATCATAAAAGTTGGTCAGGATGTGATGAGGAAAGGATTCTAACCCATAGCTAGTTCAGACTGTGGATTGTTGTAAACACTTTGAGGAGGGATTTTTTAATATCTAGTAAGGAAGAAGACGCACATGCTCATAACCCAGCAAATCCATGTCCAGATAACAAGCCCTGGGAAACTTTATCACATGCTCACAAGGAGATATGACAGTACAAAGATAGTCATCGCATGACTGTCTGTAAAATGGACAGTTGGGAACAAGCTAACTTGTGACAGCATCCTCATCCATTGTTTCCTTCATTCTTTCATTTATTTTTCATTCAGTAAATCTCTGCGAGTTTGCATTAATATGTATAAGAATCACCTGGGAAGACTGTTAAACAGGCAGAATTCCTGGCCCCACCCTCAGAGAGACCTAGTCTTAAGTCTGGGAAGGGGTCTAAGAAATGGGGACCTTTTACAAGCCTCTGTGGTGCCAATGCATGTGGTCTTTGAGTCATACTGTATCTAATCATTCATCCTGATGTTAGATTTCAAGCTGGATTACAAAACTAGGTGGGCCACATGTGGTCCCTGGTTACTCATCACTTACTAGGTAGAGTCCTGAATTGCCTGGGGAGCTTGAGAAACTCCTACAGCTTCAAGCAATGTCAATGTCAGACCTGAGGAAGAGCAGAAGAGGAGATAAGGGGGTTCCCTGGGGGGAAAGGGAAGGGAATGGGCCCAAGGACAAAGAGGCCCGGAACAAGCGCATCTTCTGATCTTCTGCCTGGACACAGGTCTGCCTGCAGATCTTTGTTAACAGAATTTAGCTTGCAACTGAGGAGGCGAGCCTGCTCCATTCAGTACCTCAGCAGCGCTTAGTGATTCAACTCCAAAGTTTTTAAAAAGTCACAAAGGCTAAGGTACTAGGACTGGTCACTGCCTCCACCATGACCAAGATTCATAAGAAAAGAGATGGCACTGAGTCAACTTGTTATCTGAACTTTCAGTCAGTATTATCTTTCCTTGTCCACAGAGGCAGGGAAACAAGTATTGGTAGGAATCTAGCCAATCTTTGCCTAAACCCTACCCAGTTTAACACCAGTCAAATAATTAATCAGATATTCTGGGGGTTGCAGCTATAATACCATGCAGGTATTGACTTTTTCAAGGCATTAGAATCCCATTATCTATATTCAGTTGGGAAATGGTCTGTAAGCATAACTTAATACTTAAAACTTCTTTGATGAGATGCCTTGGAAGCACACAGAGACCACATAGGAATTGAAGTCAGAGGTGCCAGTTACTAGAGAGTTCTGGTTAGTGCAGTGCTGGTGAACATAGAGGATCCTGTGGGCTTGTTTGGAAAACTGTGCTCACTTACTGGGCAGTATACCCTGCAGGGAGAGAATCAAAGAAATGAGAAATGGAAGGAAAAATTGAGCCATTCTGTTTGACCTTCTCGTTGTACATGAGGGGACTGAGTTCTATAGAGGAAAAATGCTCCCTTGGGTTCAGCCAGTGGGGATGCCAGCAGGAGGCTAGAGGAAGAGTGGAGCCAGGCAGTGCTCTGCCCCCTCTGCCCTGAGCATGCCTCCACAGCTCCAGCTCCAGACAAGCCACCAGGGACCCCAGTAACACCACCACCTCCCTGTCTCTTTTCAGCCTGAAAATACTAGTGACTTTCTATCCTACTAACCTTCAAGCTACCTCATCATCCCAATTTGGTTTTGCAGCTCTTCCAACACTGAAGTGACCATTCCCTGTATTAAATTCTCTCTACTGAAAACACTTGAGTTCCCTTCCTGTTTTCCTAGTTAGATACAGGAGGTGACTGGCCATTCCTATCTAGCTCAGTCAATAAGCACAACATTTTGTCTTCCATGCTCATCGAGCAGTTTGCCCTCTTCAAAGCCTGTTTATTTCATTTAAGCCCACAACATCACTGAGACATCTACAGGGCAGGGATTGCTACTCTCATTTTAGGTAAAAGGGAACAGGTCTAGAGATGCTCAAGGGACATGCCAAAGTTCCACAGCTACAGAGCAGAAGCCAGGTGTCTTGTGGCCGGTGTTAATTTCCCTATGGCATTCAGGCTCTTCTCTCTCTCCCCAGTCCTTACCACCTGAAGACATTCTTTCTGAGAGAAAATAAGGATTCATTTGTGTGTCATTTGCATATGATGAAAAGGTGCTATAACTATGCAAATTGCACACCCAAAGGAGTTCAAGGGAGTATTCACTTCTATTTTGGTTTTCATAAGAATATTTTGCATGTAAGTCAACCAGGCTTTCACAGCACTCTGTAAATCCTAGGGCAGTATTTCTTAAAGTCAGAATTGCCTGAGGGGGCCTGCAGGGGTGGGGATGGGTGTCTTAGTCCATTTGGGATTCTATAAGAGAATACCATAGACTGGGCTTATAATCAACAGAAATTTATTTTTCACAGTCCTAGAGACTGGGAAGTCCAAGGTCAAGGCACCAGCAGATTCGATGTCTGGTGAGAGCCTGCTGCCTGGTTCATAGAGGGCTACTATCTTCTCACTCTGTCCTTACATGGTGGAAGGAGTGAGGGAGCTCTCCAGGGTCTCTTGCATAAGAGCACTATGCAATGCTTCACCCTGGTGACCGAATTAGCTCCCAAAGGCCTCGCCTCCTAATACCATAACAATGGGAGTTAGTTTTTCGACATGTAAATTTAAGGTGGGACACAAAGATTTAGTCTATAGCAGGAGGTATTCTGGTAAAAACACATATTTCTGGGCCCTACCACCACCTACTGAAATAGCCAATCTGGGGAATGGGAACTGGGATGATATATTAACTAGCAACCAAGATGATTCTTATGAAAACAAATTTCAAGGGCCACCATTGCATGAGATAGAAAAAAGTTGTCAGTGTCCACAGAGAAGAAAGAAGGATCAAAAGGTGATTAGAGGGCTGTATTTTGGCCAATCAGATAAAGGTCTAGTCCCTGGCTCCCATTCCCAATAAGAGGTTCCACTTATTGACACCTTACTGTCAGCCTTAGTCCTAGGCACTGAATGCGTGTGGTTTCATGTGCTTTTTACAGCCATCCTGTGCTATAGCTGTTATAATTCCCATTTTACAGATGAGAATTCTGAGGCTCAGATTAATAACTGTCCCTGGGTCACTTAGCTATGAACCAAATTCCAGCTAAGTTCTGCTTGGCTCCAAAGGCAGGCTCTTGTCTGTCTATGTCATTCCAGAAGGGTTCAGAATGGAGCCTGCTTTATATCCAAACGATCATGAGGACAAATATATGCTGATCTGGCTCTGCATAGGGTGTCCTAATTCTGTTCTCCAGAAGGTCTGGGGTTTCCTTCCTGAAGCTGCAAAGGAGGCAGGTGAATGGTGTTCCAATCCCCACTTCTAAGTCACCAGGTGACAGGGCTGGATCCTGGCCACTGGGGCTCCCAGTGGTCTCTTGATTGCTCTTCTCGATTTTTCTCAGGGTCTCTTGGAAGCTCTTCTGCCCCTGCTTGGCTTGGAAACTTCTGGTTTTCTTGGCTTGGAAACTTCTGGGTTTGCCCCAAATCAGTAGGAACCAGTCAGAAAGCCTGCAGATGTCTGCATTAATTCATCCAGGAAGGCCCCAAGGGAAGCAGCTCAACTGTTGTTATCACAAATGTTTAAAAAATTAACAACATGAATGGGCAAGTGAGCAAGCACACAGTGCTTGACATCTGGATGATCTTGCATCATCTGAGCTGCCTTTTTTTCTTCCTGATAAATTGCTTTACATGTCTAGTCACCATTCTTCTGGAGACACTGCTGTTTGGATCAGCCAGATACAGACTGACTGAGGCAGGGGCAGGGGTGGGGACTCTCACATCAAGCTGATCATTCGAGGGGTGCAGAGAGGGCTGCCGATGTGCAAAAAAATGTCTGATGCTCCCCCACACCTTCAGTGTTCTCTCTTTATCCTTCCCAACAGTTGTTGGACCCCAACTGGCCTCTCTTAATTTTACATCCATGTCTCAGTAAGCATTTGTCACGTATGTGAGGCCACCTGACTAGCTTTAGAAGGCACAGACTCAACTTCAAATACCAGGTCAGTCACTCATTAGCTGGGTCTCTTTGGGCATGTTAAAGAACCTCTCTGAGCCTCAGTTTACTCATCAGTAAAATGGAGACAACAATATCACACTAAACTTTTAGAACCGCTGAATGAAAAAAATTAATTTCATATAAGGTAGTTATCACAGCATCTAGTGCAACAAGTATTTCTCGAGTGCTTTCTATGTGCCAGACACTGTTTGAAGCACTAGAGATCATTGTAGTAAACAAAAGAACAGAGTCCCTGCCCTCAGAGAGTTTACGAACTAGCGGTGGAGACAGACAATAAGCAACAGATATATTTACAATATACTGTCACTTAATGGTAAGTGCCATGAAGCAACATCAAGCAGGGTGAGATGACAGAGAATAACATAGGGAAGAGAGAATGCTGTTATCGATAAGGTGCTCAGAGAAGATCTCTCTATAGAAGTGACATTTGCAAAGAGATGTGAATGAGATAAAGAATTAAAATAGATGGCTATCTGCGGGGAGAGCAATCCAGGCAGAAGGAAGCAAGTGCAAAGACCCTGGGGCTAGGGCATGCCTCCTTCTTTCGGGAACAGTATGGGGGCCAGTGTGGCTTGAGGACAGTGAGCCATGGGCAGAGTGGTAGCAGTTGAAGTTAGGGAAAAAGCCAAGAGACAAAAAATGAGTGAGATGTAGGTAGGTAAGTAGGTCAGTACGTAGTTAAGACTAAAATCATTCATTTATTCATTAGTATCTTCAGATCTTGGGAGGAACGCTGCTAGGTACTATGAAAGACTCACAGATGAACCAGAGAATTTCTCTTTGATGAACCTGCAACCATTAGTCTTCCAGGCACATGGCAGCAGCACATCACAGCCTTCTGCAGGTGGGTGGAGCTCTCTGACTGGTCCAGGCAAATGGGTGGTAAGAGGAAGGGAGCAATGGCTGATGTTTTCATGCTGAGTCAATGAAAACCTCATGGGCCAGGCTCTCCTCTCTGCAAGGAGAGTGCTCCCAATGGTGCAGACGCTTCACTTGGAAGAATAGCTGCCCTCATGCATCTCCTGATCAGCAGTGACTGCCCGTGAAACTGACATAGCTTTAGTATGTTAATCCATGAGATGTTGTGGTTGTTTGTTACTCAAAACAAAGCATAGACTATCTGATCCTGACCAACATACAGACCGACCAACAGAACGCAGAGTGCCCAGAGAGAGAGATCCACCATGTGTGGACAACTGATTTTCCAACAAAAAGCAAAACTACAGAGTAGTGGGGAAAGGATGGTCTTGATGCAACTGGGTAACCACTTGAGGAAAAAATAGAACTTGTCCCTACTGCACACCATACACAGAAATCAGTTCTAGGTGGATTATTAACCTTATTTGAAGGACAAACCTGCACAAAGCTTTCAGAATAAAATGTGGGAAAATTCTTCATGACTCAGGAAAAGAGTCCCTAAATAAGAAAAAAAAATCATCAACCATAAAGGAAAAAAACTAAAATTGTATTCTACTAGATTTCACAGGGGAAAAAAAGTTTTGTTAAAAAAGGAAATAGCAAAGGGAATACCTAAATTTTAATAGTAGTTGTTGCTGAGTAATTAGGTTACAGCCTGCATTTATTTTCTTACTTTTTCTTAATTCTTTTTTCTGAATATTCTATGATGACTATAGATCCCTTTTGTAATAAAAAAGAAAAAAAGAAAAAGTTCTTAGTTTTTGTTTGTGTTTATAATCAAGAAGAGGCAATCCAAAGTTGAAGATGTAGAATAAGAATTTTCCGGCACTTATTCTTGATTTTCAACCCAAAGGAAAGAAATCCTAATGGTGAGATTTCAGGCAGTGTGGCAGGTGGATGAAGGTGGGCTGCTGGTGATCGTAGTCTTTCTTATGGTACTCTTCTATTCCAGTGCTAGAATGTCATCAAGGCAGCCGTAAATCGCTCTTTAAAACCCTTTCTGTTATTGATTCACAGTTTCTATTCCTGGAAGGAGATGCTCCTGGGAGGTCTTGTTTCTCCCTCTTGCATGTCTGGTCTTCCTTCTTTGATAGGAAATACATTTTGGCCTCAGTGTCTTTCATGAAGTTTAACAGACCTGGAGATGTGGGACCATTGGCCCTGCCCCTGGTGGCTGTCCATCTGGTCTTCTAGTGACAGACACTGGAACCCTCCCTCTTCCTTTGGTCAGGCCCTTTATAAAATCTTTATTACGCACAGTTTGACTCTGAGAAGCCTTAATATAAAGGTCTCTCAAGATCTAAAGCACGTGTCAGGATACTTATTTTTGCTCTTGGTTTTTATAGTTGTATTGGCTCTTATTTATTCATCAAACATTTATTGGGTATACGTAATAAACTCATCATAGGCCATGGCTCCTGAAGCCCTGAGAATTTACTTCCTAAATTCTGGAGTCTGGCAAACATGGAATGGGTTGTGGAGGATGAGGGTCATCCTAGAGACAAATGAACAGTCAACAGGCAGAAACGGCCAGACTCTCAAGACAATCAGGCTTTAAATGGGTTCAGAGACTCTAAAGTACCTCTTTATGGTCAGAAAGAAGGATCTAGAGTAAGGGTGGGTATTAATAGCAACCACATTCATCATCACCATTAGTATTTATTGAATACTTACTATGTGCCAGAAACTACACCACGCCAGGTACTTCATAGACGTCATTTCATTTGACACTCACAGCATCCTTGGGACATAAATAATAGTATCCCCTTCTTAAAGATGAGGAAATTGAGACTCAGAAGAGGTTGGGTAATTTACCCAAGATCACATGGTTAGAAGGGGGTGGTGTTGAGCTGGGAATCCGATCTGTCAGACTGGAAATCCTCATCTCTTTTTCAATGACAGTAACTACTGCTGTGGGCAGTGACTGTTACTTGTCTACATCTTAATAAGATATTTCCATTGTGATTTCACACCCTTTGGAAATAAAACAGGAATCTTGATTTCTGAAGACCATTATTATCTGGCATCTGTTTCTTTAGGACGACTTCCTACATTTGCAACATTGTCTCCAGAGAGGTGGGGATGGAGAAGTCATTGCTGCAACACCTGTCACAAAGCCCAAACGAGATCGTGCATGTAAAACACTTTGCTCAAAGCATGGCATAGACAAGGCTCTCAACACACTGGTTTCCATTATTACTTTGTTGCTCCCTCAGTCCCCAGGGCTGCCTGTGACTCCTTACCTTTGCAGGCAATGGGGATAATGTCCAAGCAGACACAGATTCTGATTGTTTCCTGGATGCGGGTGCTGGCAGCTTTTTGCAGGAGCATCTCTCATTACCCACACATCCCCATTCTGAGTGACACTGATGTCACCAAGTGTCTAGGCCCTGAGCCAGCTCACCATTACTGAGCCTTCATGTCACAACAGGAAAATGATGAGATGGTGACGAGTGCTCTGGTAAGAAACTCTGATAAGTTTCTGCATCAGATCCTATAAATGAGAGAAAGTGTCATAAAGAGGCAGCACACATGAAGGCTAAAAGATCAAATATGGAGTTAGACAAATCAGGGTGTGAATACTGCCTCTGCTCCTTCCAGCTGTGTGAGCTTGGGCAAGTTACTTAACCTCTCTGAGCCTGTGTTGCAGCTGTAAAGCAAAGATAGTAATAACTCTCTCATGGCTTTGTTAGGAGGATTACACACTATCATGATGTTAAGTGCTTAACACAGACCTTGGTCCACAGGAAGCACTAAATAAGTGTTTGTTATCGTTATGTTATTATTAATGCAAAAAAAATCCTCTACCATGAGATTTGTTTTGCAGGTTAATTAGCAATTACTTTAAATGACTTCTCGCCCCTACTGGATTGGTCTGTTGTTTGATGGCTTACAATAAATCAACCAGCTGTTGGAGTCTCATTCAGCACAGCATGCCCTGGTATGTATAGATACAGGCTTAACAAGGAGCTGAACACACGAGATGAGACATTGAAAACATCCACTTGAAATGTTTAAATACAAAGTAATTTGGCAAGGAGATAGAATTAGGAAAGTGGACCCTATTCCAATTCCAGACCTCAATTTCCCCTCTGCACGAGAAGAGGGCTGGACTTCATGTTGCTCTCTTGCATCCCTGACCTTCATGACTAAAGGAGTCTGGTTCTGCCAGGACCATCTTAGCCACCCTGTGAGTGCATCCGGCAACTAATAAATCCTGATTTTTTTTTTTTAACTTTCCTATATAGACATATTTTCTATTCCATTTTCATTTTCCACAGTCTGGAAAAACTTGGCATCTGGTGCCCTCCTCTGGAGTAGAGTTTTGCAGGGCTCATGCAGGTCCACCAGCTAGGGTGCATCTTTACTGCTCCCCAGGCCTCCCTAGGACCCACCAATTCCAGCATTTCTCAGCTCCCACTGTATGCAACCACAGAAGTCAGAGTTCCAACAGGAGTTCCCAGTCCTCAAGGAGAGGAGAGATCTTCTCCAAGCACGGGCCCTGTCTGTTTCCAGCATAAACTTCCAAAGGTGCTCAGAAGAAAAGTGCTTTGTTTTGTTTTGTTTTCTCCATAGCTTTGGAGAATCAAGAATCATACTTTTGCACGTTCCAGGGAGAAAATGCCAGCAATAAAATGACTTTTTCCAAGCAAAAACTTGCTTTGGGTTGAGGAAATATCGCCATCTGGTGGCATAGTATAGAAATAACTAGATTGAGAGTGATGGGCTTCTAGTCTCCAACAGAGGTCCCAGAATCACAGAGAGAAAGAGAAGGGTCCTTAAAGCTTGGATCCAATCCCCTTACTTTATTGAGTAACAGAAGTGTACAGAGATGGTTTGTGAATGTCAAGACTAGAACCCAGACCTACTGAACCTTTATGTAAGTCAGCGTTTCCCATCGCTATGTCTCCCCACCCCAACACATACACACCCCATACTTTAGCCTAAAATGCTTTCATCATTGAAGCTGGCTGGATCGGGATACTATTCATCCTGCATGTTCCCTCTCGCTTCTTATCAACTTCATGGGAGGCAGAAGAGAACAATCAGAGGAGCCATCAACTGGCAACCGGGCTAAAGGGTTTACAAAGATAAGGAGGAGGCAGATCAGAAACCAGAGGGAAAGAGCACAATTGATTTGGGAACCGAAACTCCTGTTTCATGTTTCCCAAGAGACAGTGGGGCTTGCTTTAATGCTCTGGGCTGGCAAGAAATATTTGACCTCAGAGTGGGGGATGTTTTCTGTTTAGAGATTTTGGATCCTGAAGACAGTAAGTTCAGTGACTTGAGTATAGGAACCCTCATTGTTTATGCAAAGTGTGAAAATCAATTAGTGGCCAGAGGGAAAGAGCACAATTGATTTGGGAACCGAAACTCCTGTTTCATGTTTCCCAAGAGAGAGTGGGGCTTGCTTTAATGCTCTGGGCTGGCAAGAAATATTTGACCTCAGAGTGGGGGATGTTTTCTATTTAGAGATTTTGGATCCTGAAGACAGTAAGTTCAGTGACTTGAGTATAGGAACCCTCATTGTTTATGCAAAGTGTGAAAATCAATTAGTGTGTACATTGAGCCATATTATTATAGGCACAGTCATTTCCACCTCTTACATTTACATTTCACTGTGCAGCTCATACATGCTTTGATGTATTTGAAATTAATTAATCTTTATAAACACCCTATGGTGGGAATCATTAGTCATGATCAATGAGGAAATAGAGGCTGAGAGAAGTTAAGGAATTTTCCTGAAGTCGTACAACTATGAATGGCAGCACTGAGACCTGAAAGAAGGGAGAAAACTTAGTATTTAATCTTCTGCAGGCCAGGCGAGGTACGAAGTGCTTCCTCGGAAGCTCTCCATGGTTTGGTCCCTTGAGGAGTAGCAGGAGCTCCATTGCTTGTTCTTCCAGCCTGACACCTGCAAAAGCACCCAGTCCTCCTGCAGTGACCACATCATATTGGTATTTGCTTGACCGTAGAACACACTGGAAAGCCATATGATATACATTTAAATTTAAAATTGACTTGGAGAAATTTTTCCAAAAATGAGGATACTTCAAAAAGTTCATGGAAAAATGGAATTAAAAGATAATGCAAATATTTCCATTAAAGCTTTGAAGTACCCCTGTATTACTGTCTCTCCTCTGAGAGACAGAGACACAACAGGACTCCTCAGCATACAGAAGCCACCAGCCTGGGTCACGGGACTGTCAGGAGAGCTTTTTGTCCACTCACCATCTAAACCATTTTCAAGTAAGCCCTTTGTAAATGTCCTGATGAAGAGGATTCTCTGTGCCTTCTTGTTTTATAAATATTAAGTCTCCTTTGCTGGGTCCTCACCTCCAAACATTGGGTCCCAAAGCCCCGTCCTCAGACCACGGCTCTTCTGCATCTAATCTCCCTCTATAAGTGGGATAATCTAGTCTCATGTCTTTAAATTCCATCTACATATTGATAATTCCTAAAGGGAGAGCCACAACCCCAGCCTCTCCTTCTCCACTGCAGGTTCAGACACGCAGCGTCTCCTCCACATCTGCACTGCAACACCCAAGACATCAGAACTAGCGTGTCCACATCCAAACTCGCTTCTCACCAACTTCGTCACTCCTTTCACAACCTTTCTTATCTCTGTGAATGAAAATTCCATTCCTCCAGTTTCTCGGGCCTGGATTCCTCTCTTTCTCTCACGACCCGTGGCCACTCATCTGTAGGTCCTTCAGCCCTGCCTTTCCAGCACATACAGAACCCGCTGCTGCTCATCGCCTCCATTGCCGCTCAGCCACCTTCACCTGGACCGCTGCAGTAGCCTCTGACCTGGTTGCCCTGCACAGTCCCTCTCTGACCTGACCTCGCACCACTCCTCCCTGGCTCCCTGCCCCCCGCCCCCATATTGCTGCATTCTCTCCCATTCACTGGAAGTGTAAGGGATATCAGAGCAGGGGCTTCATTTTATTTCATGCTGCAGCCCAGTGCCTAGAGAAGGTCTGGAACATACAAGATGCTCAATAATCTTTGCTGGAATGCAAATGTCTTTTCCCTCAGTCTGGTTGGTTCATTCACACCATCAGTCCAGAGCCTGACCTAATTCCTCCTCCTGCGTGTTCACCCCAGATCTTCTCACTGTGTGCAAGCCCCAGCACAAGGGCCGTGTGCGTGTGCCCTTCAGTCTCCCTGCATTCTCTTCAAGGTCCTGTTTCCCAATGACCATGTTATCTTCCCGCTGGCAGTTCTGCCCATCACCACGCTGCAGGTGCCAGGCAGTGGAGCCAACCAGGAACTGAGAACACAGTGATTCTGATGATGCACCAGGTGTGCTCAGATAGCAACCAAGACCACACAGGTCAGGAGCTGACAGTTCTAGATAAGTACAAACAGCGGCGTGGTTTCTTGATCCCTTCCCCCCAGTCCATGTAACATCTGCCCCACCTCAGCCACAACCGTGATGTTTAAATACAGGAGAAAGTGGAGGGGAGGGAAGGAGCTAAAATTCAGAATAAAGAAAAGGAAAAGGTTTCCAGGAGAAATGAGAAGCATCAAGGTGCAAGCTTGGGCTGGTGTTGTCCCACTGGTGAAGACAGTAACCTCCTTAGGGGGGACTAAGTATTCCAAAGACGCCCTCACACCTGCAATGTTGTCAGACATTCAAGCTCTATAACCTTTGGGTCAAGAAGAATCCTTTCTTAAAATGCAATATTCCCAGGCCTGTTAAAACGATCAACCACTAATCATATGTACCTTACTGTAAATTGTTGTCAGTGGTTTGAATATTAACCCTACTGTGGAAATAAGAGTATTGACTGAAAGCAGAAGAAAGAGAATGGGATGCTGTGGGAACAAATGTTTTCAAAGACAAGTCTGGCAAAAGATGGGGTCTCTGGGGCCATGAGAAGGACACAGGACCCTTTAGGAAGCAAGTGAGCTGAGAAGAAAAAAGGGTTTTTCTCCTGGAGATAGGGAAAAGAAAAGCAATCGTACCCACTCATAAAACCACTTGTTAATCACAGCCATTATTAGAAATTAAATAATATAAACTTACAATTACATAAATTATATTTAGAAACAAAGCTAATAAATACTCAAAACTCATCAGTTCTTAAATCTATTGCTACTACATTTTACTACTATCTGTGTTCTTGGAGTTATTTACGTCTACTGTAGCCGTGAGGATAGCACGTAATGGTGTGCTCTTCTGCACCTCTTCCCGACCCTGAGTTTAGTGATGTCATGTTAGTAGGTAGAAATTAGTCATAGTGGGAACATGAGGGTACTTCAAAAAGTTCATGGAAAAATAGAATTAAAAGATATTGTGAATCTTTCCATAAACTTTTTTTAGGTGTTATTTTATTTATGTATTTTTTTATTTTATCATTACAGAATGTAAATCTCTTTTGCAGCCCTTTACCAATTTCTCCCTAATCCCCCCTCCTCCCCCTTTTTTGTTTTTTTGTTTTTTTTGCAGCTGGCCAGTATGGGCCTACGAATTTTTTTAAGACCCCTCATATTTACACCACAGAAATCATCAAACAGTACATATCGAGGCTTGATTTAAAGTTGATTGTTTAGACCAGGAATTGGCAAATCCTATTATGTAAAGGGCTAGACACTAAATATTTCCAGCTTTGTTCCCATACAATCTCTGTCCAAACTACTCAGTTCTGCTGTTGTAACAAATGGGCATGGCTGTGTTCCAATAAACTTTACATACAAAAACAGAGCGGGGAGGCCAGATCTGGCCCCTGCAGCGCAGTTTACTGATCCCCAGTCTAGACTTTTAAAAAGTGATGGAGAAATGCTAAGAATGCAGATTAAATTCTAAAATGTGTCTGAAGCCAGTACATGGTGAATAGCCGAAACAATTGAGGAAATATTCTCCAGTGCTAGAAAACTATAATAACAACAAGGTCCTGGGTTCAGATCCCCATACTGGCTGGCTACAAAAAAAAAAAAAAGAAAGAAAGAAAGAAAGAAAGAAAAGAAAACTATCATCCAGTTTTGCAAAGAAGTTGCTCACGTCATTGACAAACGATTGAGGGCCCAGTGTACAGCTGTGTTGTTTCACTTTCTTCTAACTCATTTTAACATAAAGGGAAATATCAACCCACGTTCATGTTGGAGCTACACTTGTTTGTCAACTGCAATAACAGATTGGCTGCACTGTGGATATGAGATCCCGGAGCAAAAACCAGCAAAAGCATCCTATGGGGATCAATTGGCTATTAAGAATTTATAATAGAGTGTTGTATATTTTAGTGTTATTTGTAAATCATGTTTACACATTCTTTATATCAGTAAATATTTACCAGCCTGCCACTGAACATCACTTTCTTCATGTACATCAAACTATTTTGTTAAGGCCTGGACCAGGTGATACAGAGTTTTACAACCTTTGAAAACAAATCATGTGCCATAAGCAACATTTGTTTGTTTCCCACCATTCACCCCCTGCCCCATCCATATGGCAACTCAGAGAAGGTACCCAAGGAACACAGCCCAAGTTCCCAAGGCATCTGAAAGGGACTCCCTAGTCTAGAAGCTATGAGATCCACAGAATTCTGCACTCTCTTTTCAAATTGAATCCCAAAGTTTCCACTGGAGACCTGCACCCTCAAGTCCCTACACACCACTCCTGGGAGGTAAATCCTAATTTTGAAACAAAACTGGGTACATGTTCAGACAAAGGAGCTGCACGTGGAGATTATGAATGTTGTAGGAAATGTAGACCATATGGTCATATTCTTGAACTACTTAGCTCTGGCCCCGTGACTATTCATAGGAAAGTCTTAAAATTTTGACCAATAAGTCCATGAAGTCAAGTTCATTCATGAGAAAGTCTTAAAACATTGACCAATAAGTCCATGAAGGTCAATTATTTAGCAAAATATTTCAACTTAGAAAAATAAAGACAATTTCAAATGTATTACTATTGTTCCTGAGGAATACAATTTCCAACCAGGACAGAGAATCACACCAGTCTAAGAATGGTGTCGTTTTAAGTCAACGTAGGAAAATGCAGGCCAGTTCCAGGACCATCAGAGATATTTCTGTGTATAGTTTCAGAACTGTATGCTGGGTACAACAGTCGAGAACCTTGGAAGTATGACCCTAAGAATTATATATGATTCCTAGTACTTCTGTAACTTCTACAACTTCCTCATGTTTAATTTTGGTTTGGGATCTTATTTACATCCCTATTGCTTTTATTAGGCTGTGTGCTATTAAAGGCAGTGACTATGTTTTGTTGTTATATCCTAAATGACTGACACATCGCACAGCATAATTTTGGTGCCCTATCATTGCACAAGAAAGAAAGAAAGATTTCTTACTACTGGGTAGTAACTTAGCTCCCAACTACAGCACTGGGAAAATAAAATGTACAGGCACGCTGCTCTCCCTTGCACAGAGAAAGAAGCAGGTTTTATGTACCGGAAAGAGTACTGGCCTTGTCACCACAAGAGTTGGGTCCAGATCCCAGCTCTGGTCTGTGTGACCTTCAGCAAGCTCTTGCCTGCATATCTCCTGAATCCCCGCACTTCTCCCGTCTCTATCGGCTTGACCAGTCATCACCTCTAGTCGGTGAGTCTGGAGCAGCCTTCTCTTGGCTCTTCCCAGGTCCACAACATCCCTTCAGATGTAGTCTAAGCGTAAGTTCTTACAAAGAAAATCTCATTTCCCTTCATTGCAAAAAACTCTTTGTCGCCCCCCGCCCCCAGATCCACCAAGATAACATGCAGGTTCTGTAAACAGAGCACACAGACCTTAGCGACCTGCTCCCTGACCTGGTCTCCCTTGAGCTTTATGCCACACCGTGCTACTCTTCATTCTGGCCACATTGGCCTTTCAAGTTTCTCACTTCCTGTCACTGAGCCTTCATTTATGCTCTTCCCCCCCTCTTCCTTCCTTACACCTCATTTCATCTGATTAACTCTTAGCTATCTTAAAGACCTAATGCACTGCTTCAGGAAAACCACCTTTGAGTCCCCAGACAAGGACACGTTGCCCCTTTATACATTCCCATAGCATTTTGTACCTCTTTTTCATGATGCTTGTCTCAAATGTATTTCATAAACGACTTGTGAAATTATTTGTTTAATGTCTGTCACCCTTGGCTAGACTAGAAGTTCCAAGAGGCCTGGGACACATGTGTCTGACCCCTGCAGTCTCCCTATCGACCAGCATATATAGTAAGTGCTCAGTAAATGCATTGAATGAATAAATAAATTTAAATGCAACCAAGGAGGATGTGTGGCAAACAGTGTTTGAGTGGTTTATTTTTATTTTCCTCATTTACAAATGGCAATAATGCCCACATCACAGGATTTTCATGGGGATTAAACCAGATAACCATGTGAAAGCCTTTGCATGGTGTCTTGTGCAATATGGTCCCTAACTTAACAGGCAAACAGTGTTTGAGTGGTTTATTTTTATTTTCCTCATTTACAAATGGCAATAATGCCCATATCACAGGATTTTCATGGGGATTAAACCAGATAACCATGTGAAAGCCTTTGCATGGTGTCTTGTGCAATATGGTCCCTAACTTAACGATTTTTTGACTCTGAGATGGTATGAAGGTGACATACATTCAGTAGAAGCCATACTTCGAGTACCTGTACAACCATTCTGTTTTTTACTTTCAGCAGAATTTTACATGAGATATTCAACACTTTATTATAAAATAGGCTGTGTGTTAGAGGATTTTGCTCAGTTGTAAGCTAATGAAGGTCTGAGCACGTTTAAGGTTGGCTAGGCTAAGTACGATGTTCAAAAAGTTAGGTGTATTAAATGCATTTCTAACTTACAATATTTTCAACTTACAACAATGGATTTATCAGAACATAACCCCATCAGAAGTCGAGGAACATCTGTAGATGGTAGACAATAAATGTTTGTTGAATGACTATCAGCACTATAGCTTTTAAGATGGCACCTCTTTAAATGGATCTAGTATAAGGTCTAGGTTAGTAATTAGCACTTGTGAAGGTTTCTTTATTAGGTGATTAATGCAACTTAAACCCGGGGTGTCGAAGCTAAGGTATTATTAAGACAAGACTTGATTGGCATTTGCTGGGCATGGCCAGTCACCTCCTGCAAGACCAGGACACACAGAAATGTAGTCCTGGGGGATGGGTTCACTGGGAGCTGGGGAGATGGACAGAAAGGAACTGTCTATGGTTGAGAAGTGCAAGAGGTATCCTGGTGTGCAGAGAAAGGTGCAGTGATGCTTCCAGACTGACAGCTTCAAGATTCGGCCCAGGACTCAAAAAATGTATCTCTCTTTCACTCCTTCTTAGGAGGTTCATAGGCAGTGTGCTCAATCAAAGCAAGAGAATAAACCAAAAACAAAAAGATATGGGATCCAGTTGACCCAATACAGGATGAAAGCTCAGAGTTCCCAGGATGATGGAGATGGGAAAACTCAGAAAGACAATTAAGCAGCCAGTCAGAATGCCCACAGAGCAGGTTGGAGTGTTCTGGGAGAGTTGTCAACAAGGGGAAAGACACAGCTGATAGACTCTCTCATTGAGAGAAGAGTTGGAGAAAGCGTTGGGGGAAGAATGGGTGATAGGTGTTCAGAAAAATCAAGCAAAGGAAAAATGAGGCAATTGTGAACTCCAGGGTGAGGTTGGGGGCAAGGAGTGGAGGAAGATAAGGAGCAGTGGAAAAAAAAGAAAGAAAATATTATCCTAATGCATGACATGAACAATATTGTCATAGTTATAAACACTGACCTCTGACTCAGCCAAGATGTTCGCATCACTACCTGGAGGATGGGAAGGGGAATCATGTGTGAAGGTGGGAGGGTGGGCCAGGAGTCAGGAGGGCACTGTTAGAGATCTAGTCCTCATTTTTCATGGCCGTAAACTCAATAAATAAATGCATAGTAAAAAATAATTCAAAAGGCCAGAAAAGCCATTTAGATGTGTTATTGAGAAATATGAAGATAAAAACCAGAAGCAACAACTGAGAGGACTGGAGTGCAAGCTGGGATGAGGGGACCTACAACAACCTGTAGCACTATTTGAACATTTAAACCATGAGCATGTATTTCTTTGATTAAAAAAAGAATAAAAATAAATTTAAATGCAACCAAAGAGGATGTGTGGCAAATAGTGTTTGAGTGGTTTATTTTTATTTTTCTGTATTTTGCAATTTTTTTTTTAAAAAAATGCTCACCTTTATATTTTATGTGGGAGAAAAATAAAATCAATGTTTTGAAACCTGAAAAAGTACATCAGACATAAACAGAAAAACTGGAAAGCATGTCCTAGAGAGAATTTGTAGAAGGGGAAAGGAGGTTTCCGTGGTGATAGACTGGGTGTGGGTGATTAGCCTGTGCCTGGGAATCACCAGGATGTGTTTGGTCCAGAAGAACTCCTTTCTTTCTCCCACATGGCTGCCCACCACCACCCCACCCATCCCCATATAGTTTTAGCATCTGTAATTACAGGGCCCCAAGTGCTATCTATGTCACCCCCTTACTGTATCCTGGCACAGAGTCAAAAGCTAATGTGTGTACAAATAAAGGTATTTTTTTCCCAGTTTTTTTACATTGTGGTAAAATACACATAAAATAAAACTTGCCATTCAAGCCATTCTTAAGTGTACTGTTCAGTGGTGTTATATTCATAACATTGTGCAACCATCACCACCGTCCCTCTCTAGAACTCTACTTCTTGTAAAACTGAAACTCTACACTCATTAAACAAAAACTCTCATCCCCCACCCCTTGGCCCCTCACAACTACCATCTTACTTTCTTTCTATGATTTTGATTACTCTAAGTACCTCATGTAGGTAGAATCATAAAATATTTGTCCTTTTGTGACTGGCTCTATTTCATTTAGCATAATATAGCATACATTAGAATTTCCTTCCTTTTGAAAACTGACTAAAATCCCATTGTATGTATATATTCATCACATTTTGCTTATCCATTCATACATTGGTAGGCTCTTGGATTGCTTGCACATTTTAGCTATTGTAAATAATAATGCTATGAACACAGGTACAAATATCTCTTCTAGATCCTGCTTTGTATTCTTTTGGGTATATTCCCAAAAGTGGAATTGGTGGATCACATGGTAATTCTATTTTTAATTTTTTTTAGGAACTGCCTTACTGTTTTCCACAGAAGCCACACCATTTAACATTCCCACCAACACTGCACAAGGGTTCCAATTAGTCCACATCCTCGCCAACACTTGTTATTCTCTAGTTTTTTATTGTAGCCATCCTAACGTGTGTGAGGTGGTATTTCATTGTATTTGCCTAATGATTAGTGATGTTGAGCATCTTTTCATGTGCTTATTAGCCTTTATTTTGACATGTTGCTATCAACAAGAGTCACAGCTCACACATTGTAATCCTCCTTTACCACACCCAGTACAGAAATGGGCAATTAGGCACTAAAAATATTTAATGAAGATGCAGAAGAAAGGTAGTAAAACTGCACAGTTAAACACACTGGTTTTGGAGTCTCCTAGACTTGATTTTAATCCTTGTTCTACACCTATGAGCTGCTGGCAAGTTACATCCCTCTTTAGGTTTCCTCATCTGTAAAACAATGAGAGTAAAAGAGCCTCAGTCATGGGGTTGTTGTAAGGATTAATTGAGATAATGTAGAGTGTCTGGCACATTATAAATGCCAGGAATTTTAATTATCTACACTCATTTGTGGGATGAATATAGGGAAGACACTGGGATCAATTAGTCTTGGCATGCATGCCATTAACACACTCAACATTGGCAGATATTTTTAACTAATTTTTATTTTTAACTGCTATTTATTTTTATTTTCAACATCCTTGAAAACATAGTTAATGGTACTAAAAGGTTTGCAAAACAAAAACCAAAAAATAGCAATTCCCTGTTCCCCTGTCACCTCTCAAGTCTTATTCCTAGAGGGAAATAATTTTACCTCTTTTAGTTTTTCTTCTGGTATTTGCATTCATATTTCTAAATAACTTGTCTATATTGCTATTCTTTTTGACATGTCAACTTTAGACATTATGGTAAATAAAGATTTAGCTTTCTTACACCCCACTGTCTCTACCCACTCCTCCAAATGTCACAACTTTGGGTTAAAATAATAATCAGCATTTGAATTTTATTGTACTAACTATGAACTTCTTTATTTTTCACCCATTGGTCAAGCAGTATGCCATGATTGCATTTCCTTTATTAAATGCTGTTTTTTGTTTTTCCAGGACTTAATCATTGCCTTGTTTACTTTCATCTGCTTGTTTTTCTTTGTGCCTTTTACTATTTTTTTACAAATATAATAACATATCTGCTACACATGTTTTTAATACTACTTTCCAAAAGATTAAGCCAATCAGATGTTCCTTTTGTTTCTTCCCCTGGTGCTGTCCCTTCTGGAGCTGTCTACCCCTGGTCACCCTGGACATGTTCTCTCTAGGATCCCTCTGGCTGTTCTCCTGCAGCATGTGGCATCCCTCTTTCCTAGATCCCATTTCTTCCACTTTCCTGATTTATGTCCTTGTTCTGGTAAAGGACATCTTTCAATACTTCCTGAGATTGAGTGCACAGGAGGTAAAATTTTAGAGTTCTTATATGCCTGATAATATTTGAATTCCTTTTTCACATTAGTTTTCTGATTGAGATGGATGTAAAATTCTAGTTAAAAATTATTTTCTATTAGAAAGCTTTAAGGAAGTTTTCCTTTTCTTTCAGCATCCAATATTGCTGTAGAGAAGTCTGATGCCATTCTGAGTTCAAGTCCTTTGTATGTGACCCATTTTTCCCTTTAGAAACTTTTAGCATCTTCTTGTCCTAAAATTTCAGAGGAATGGGTTTTGATGTGATTTTTTTTTTTACAAATCAATTTCGCTGGGTATGAAATGGGCCTTCTCAATCTGCAGACCATGGCCTTTTATTCTGGAAATTTTTCTTGTAATATTTCTTTCCTCTTCTCCTCTATTCTCCCTCTGAAACTCCTTTTGGTCACACACAACCTCGTGGGTTGTTTCTCTGTTATTTTTGAAATCTAAAGTTCTATTTTTTTTAATATTATCTTCTAAACTTCTGTTTAATTTTTTATTTTTATTTTGTCTTTCACGTTTTTAATTCCCAGGAGCTGTTTTCCCTTCACTAATGGATCTTTTTCCCTGGCAACTTGTACTTGTTTTAGGGATGCAATATATTTCTTTTTCTCATCAAAAAATTATAATTATATGAAAGTTTTTATTCTTTAATTTAACTTTCATTTCCCTGCCATTTCTCTGCTGTTTATGCCACTGAATTTCTTTTTCCTCTTTATGTTGTTCTCTCTTTCATGTTGAAAGTTTTTGTCAAAAGTGATTCTTCCTTTTGATAATTAAGACTGAGGTGCTAAACAACTAATTAGAAGCTCTTGGTTCATGGTGAAGCCCTGTCAATCGTCATCACTGGTGAGCTGCCTTTCCACTGGGGACCTCTCAAAAATAAAGATCTGAGCTGTTGTCTTTTGGATGGGTCGGTTTCTCCAGCAAGAGATCTTCCAGTCTTCTCCTGGGGAAGGGTATAGGGACTGATCTAAGCCTGGCTGCCAGCATTGCAGGAAGAGAACTGAGTCTCACCTGTAGACATGCACCTCCTCTTTGTTCTCTGGATGTATCTCACCCTGCACCTGGCTGTCTCTAGGTCTTCTTCACCAAGAGGACAAAAATGTCTCCTGGCTACTTGGGATGGGGAAAAAAAAGACCTTAGCATCCAAATACTCTATATTCTGAATTTCAACAAATCCCCCTGTTCACTGATCCCTATGGTAACACCTGCTATCTCCAAGCCTCAGCCTTTCTACGGTTCTCCCTAGAAAAGTGCTTATTTTGCATTCATTGGTACCAGCTCTACCCCATTCCCCCACAATCATGTAGGTTATTGCTTCCCCCATTCTGGTAAGTCTTTGCCACTTCTCTCTATATTTACCATATTCCAAAATCTGTTGAAATCTTTCTCCTCTTCTCCCTTTCCCTGGTCTTTGTCTGTTTCTACTCTTTTTTTAAAGTTGAGGTAAATTTTACGTAACATAAAATTCACCATTTTAAAGCGAACAATTCTCTAGCAATCAGTACATTCATGATGTTGTTCAACCATCACCTCTATCTAGTTCTATAACCTCTAAAAGAAACCCATACTCATTGAACAGTCACTTCACATTCCACCTTCCCCCCAGCACCTGGAACAACCTCTAGCAATCAGTACATTCATGATGTTGTTCAACCATCACCTCTATCTAGTTCTATAACCTCCAAAAGAAACCCATACTCATTGAACAGTCACTTCACATTCCACCTTCCCCCCAGCACCTGGAACAACCAATCTGCATTCTGTCTCCAGGAATTTGCCTATTTTGGATTTTTCAAATAAATGGAATGTGACATTGTGTGTCTGGCCTCTTTCACTTAGCATGATGTTTTCCAGAATCATTCATGTTGAAGCATGTATCAGTACTTCATTCCTTATCGTGGGTGAATAATAATCCATTATATGCATATACCACGTTTTGTTTGTCCATTCACCAGTTGATGGACATATGTCTAGTCCTGTACTCCTTTCGTATCACAGGGAGTTGGAGTTGGGAAGGGGAGGTGATAATGTGAGCAGCTGATCTGATGTGTTTAGCCAAAACAATGCTGTTGAGTGTTAATGCAAGTTCCATCTTACCCATCCAATAAAAGCCTCTTTTATTTTAACCCTTGTTTAGAAAATAAGCTCTTTGACCTGTCCTCGTTAGAGTGACCATCAAAACGATGTAGTCCCTTCTATCAGTATGCACAAATAGAAATATCTTTCTCTTCCCTGGCCTGGGATCTCTCAACTAGTTGAAGAAATCCCCCAAAAAAGTGCTTGGGAAAGCAATCCCAAATTGTTTGGAATAGCATGACTATTTGCTTGTTAAATAAGTGTGTCGGGCTGAGCCCGTGGCGCACTTGGGAGAGTGCGGCACTGGGAGCTCAGCAGCGCGCCCGCCGCGGGTTCGGATCCTATATAGGGATGACCGGTGCACTCACAGCTCTCACTGGCTGAGCACGGTGCGGCCAGTCTCAAAAAGGACAAAAAAAAAAAAAAAAGTGTGTCTTTCTCTTCCCTGGCCTGGGATCTCTCAACTAGTTGAAGAAATCCCCCAAAAAAGTGCTTGGGAAAGCAATCCCAAATTGTTTGGAATAGCATGACTATTTGCTTGTTAAATAAGTGTGTCGGGCTGAGCCCGTGGCGCACTTGGGAGAGTGCGGCACTGGGAGCTCAGCAGCGCGCCCGCCGCGGGTTCGGATCCTATATAGGGATGACCGGTGCGCTCACAGCTCTCACTGGCTGAGCACGGTGCGGCCGGTCTCAAAAAGGACAAAAAAAAAAAAAAGTGTGTTTTAACCCCAAGAACATGTATAATACAGAACCAATAAAGTATTTCAAAACCATAGAATAATATTTTTGTGTTAAAGAATAATTCATATATAGTTAGTATTTTAAGAACATAAAATCTCATTCTACAGAATCTCATACTCCGTACCCTAGAATTGGAGCCACGTGATTTTCAGACATGGGCAACACCCCAGTTGGAGAAATGGCATGAAGAGGTAAGTGTGTATTCTTAGGTATCACTGCTCATTTTCAGGATATCCTAGGAGGATACAATGTGGTCTATAGAAAAAAATAAAAAATAAAATGTTATGAGATACTACTGTGTTCGAATTTGCTAAAATGATTAATTCCAAATCAATACTTAGAACAAAAAAGTTTGGGGAAATTACACTGAAGTACCTATCTCAGACACTTGCATTTCTTCAAAATATGAAATCTGAACCACTCCTAAAGAGATTGGTGCATACTTCCCTAAAGTCCAGGTGACAAGGTTAATGGAAAAACACAAACCCCTGGAAAAACACGAACCCCCGGAAAAAGAGCTTAAGGCAAATTCTTACTTTAATTCAGTGTTAACTTTTGGCACCACTGGGCATAATACTAACCTTTGTCCTGCTCTTGTAAAGGACAAAGTCTTTCCTCTATGCTTTCCTGGGATTCCCAGGCCAATAGGTATTCAGCCCTTCCCAGGAGGCTTCTATGATCACTTGGGAGGTGTAGGCAGCAGAACTGAGTGGCAGATTTCCTGGACAAGTGCATTCCAGGCGCCCCTGCCTGACCAGGTTTGGGCATTAGCCCTAGATTTGCACAAGCATATGAGTTTGCTCCCTACAATGTCTGCTCTCTGTCATGACTGGAAAAATAGGCCACATCTTGCATAAAGGCACAAAGGGTCATAGTTTGTAAGTTTCTAGCACTCTGCCCAAAGTCCTCAGTGTCTGAGGCAGATGCCGTGACATGAGTATCAAATAGCTGTTGGGAGATGAGTGGATGATTGGCTCTGCAGTGAATAGAGTCCAACTGTGCCAGTGTGCAGGCAAGCACAATACCAGGCTTTACAGAAAGACAGAGACCTGAGGCACTGGAGGAGGGCACGACAGCAAAACAGATCAACAAGGCAGAGGGGCCAGGAAGGCAGACAGGGAGTGACAAGTTAGTCAGCCACAAGTTGTCAGGTGGCTGAGGGAAGGATTCTTAGGAAAAACAAGTGCAAGTGTTGATGATGTCATTCAGGAAGGGACTGTAAAAGTCTTCTACTTCTGGTCATATTCATCACCCCAATGTGACCATGCCTGTGACTGTTATCATACCATCATCATCATCATCAGGACAAATAAACTGAATGAGTGACAACATGTACATCATGCCCGTCACAGCCTCACCATCATTGTCATCATCAGCACCAACAATGCTTGAGCAATTGCCAGTGTGTGCATCGTGCTGTGGTCCTCTGTAAAAAGGGGAAGAAAAACCTAGACCCATTCCAATCCTCTAGGAATGCATTATGATTGTTATTATTATTATTAGCTAAAATGTATTGAATNTCCAATCCTCTAGGAATGCATTATGATTGTTATTATTATTATTAGCTAAAATGTATTGAATACTGACCATGTACCAGGCACTGTGTAAGGATTAAACCTTACAATACCTTATAAGGTATTTAATGCCCTCACAGTACAAATGACAAGATAGATTTAAAGAGGTTAAGTGACATGTCCACACAGCTAAGAAGCGGTGGAGCTGGGATTTGAACCCAGGCTCTCTGGCTTTATGACCCATGCACTTCACTATGATGCAATATTGCCCCCCACAGCCTTTTCCAGTGGTCTTCAAATTGGGATACATACAAGAAGATCCATTGCAGGCAAGAAGATATTAGACCTACTATTCATTTTTACTTCTCATTTCATCCTTTTTAGTTTCTATTTTATGTGTTATAATACACTTAATTTACCAGCATAATATATACAACTTATAAGTAAAGAATTCATATTACGAATACATGCTCACTTTTCTACTGATAGCAGTGTGCAGTGAGAAGAACTGGGAGACCACTGGTCTGGACAGGGCTGACATGACTACCCCAGAGCTAGGCAAATGGAAAATTATGTAAACTGGACCTGACCTTACCTTGAGAAAATACATTCAATATATACAATTCTGAATTGTGATGTTGTGTTCTGCAGAACTTAAGTCTTGGTTTCAGCAAGTGACTAAAAATTATGGCTTATCTTTCTTAATAGCCCCTCCTTAAGTTTATCTAATAAACAGTTCACCAGTCTATATATAATAGGATGATCCTATTATCAATGCACCAGTATTAAAAACAGTAATATGGATTAGTTGTCTGATACATTTTTTAATTAAAAAGATATAGTTTTATATCTTTTTAAGACCCCTCTGAAAATACCCCTAGTTTTATTTTATTTAAAAAGTAGATAAATTTTTTTAAAGGGAATGATTATCCTTTGGAGGTACATAATAGGATCCTGAACTGACCTGATGTCTTAGATATGCTTAAAATAATCTGGAGTCCAGAACTGGATGCAGATCAGAAGAGGCAGAACGGGCCAAAGGTTGATCATTATTGAGGCTTGGAGGTAGATATCTAGGGTACATGACATGATGTTATTCTGTTAACTTCTGTGTATGTTTTATGTTCCCTAACAAATAGTTTAAAGTAGTCAAAATGTAAAAAAAAAAAAAAA
>NW_007731753.1:75493-76403 GCF_000696425.1 Galeopterus variegatus | reverse complement strand
AAAAAAAAAAAAAAAGTCACAACTTCATTTTTTTCTATTGAGCACTGTCAGAACTCACTTCTCAGTTGAGAAAGAAGAATGTTCTAATGCATATTTCACAGAAATTGTTCTGTGCCCTTTCATGCCTTTATGAAATGTAGTAAATGTGCATATCTAGTAAATCTGTGTATGTCATTTGCTACTGCGTTACTATTAACCTCACTCTGCAAATACAATTAAGAGGGGGAAAAAGGATCTGATTTTAAAAATCATTACGTTAGTTGTACAGGGAAAAATTTAGGAAAGAAGCAAACTTCGTGCATCGTTGAAATGAATGTCCTTTGAAAACATTTTTCAGCTGATTATTGGGTATTTGTGTGGGTACCAATGATAAGACTTTCCACACACACAGGATCAAATATAATTTCTCTCTCCTTCTATGATACTAAAGGTTGAGACCATTGACTTAGAATCCAGATGGAATCTGAGTGGCATCATTCAGAGGGGCATGAAGCCATTTGAAGCACCCCAGACACATCTTAAGGGAAATACAGCAAGATCCAAAACAGAGTTTCCATAGGGCCAAGAAGAACCAACAAACAGTGATTTCTCTGTCGTCAGTGTTAAACCACGGAGAAATTCACCCACATGTCATCAAACAATGCAGAGAAAGCAAGGAACAGCAGTGCTGATGATGGCCCACAGCTACTGAAAAAGCAGGAAATCGTTCCTAAAGGAAACACCCACCTCTTGCCATACCACTACTCCAAGAAACAAGAGCCATCCCCGCCAAGAGGCCTCAGGCAAGAGTCCTTCCAGAGTTCACCCTCTGAGCTCTCTTCGATCCTTTGTGTTCTGAGTAAGAATTTCCACACTGAGAGCTCAATTCCAATTACACCCCAAGATAATATCAAAATGATAGGTAAATATA
>NW_007731753.1:67033-75010 GCF_000696425.1 Galeopterus variegatus | reverse complement strand
TGACGTCTTCTTGGAGAGCAGCTGGAGGTAGCTGGGAGCAGTCTTTGTCAGATTGCACTACCAAGAAAGTGCTGGGGAGAAGCACAGTAGTGTTCATTGTGACATGAGCTTTCCTTGGGAGGGAGAGGTGAGGACTCCTCTCGGTGATGTTTGAGATGAAACAAAAGAGAGATATGAATGAGCCAGGCTGACGTGAGAACGCTGGAGTCCCTGGGTCCAGCTGGTGGTCTGTACAGTGACAGAGTCCTGGAATCACAAAATCTCAGAGATGGGAGAGGTTTGACTAGTGTCAACTCTGTCCCAGGTGGAAGAACCAAGGAGTGGTTTGGGAGGTGGCTTTAGATTCCCCATAATTTCCATCAACAAACTTCCAAGTTGCCACAAAAACACAAATCTAAAGGAAAAAACAGTGCTGATCTGCACATGCTGCTTCAAGGAAAACTCCCGTCACCACTTATGAAGAGATCAGCACCCCTGAGCCTCTCCTACAGGGGACACTTGGAAGCACCACTGCCCACCCTCCCTCCATAGTCAATGCTTGATCGACCCTGCAAGTGGTCAACATCCTCAGGGACTAGGACCTCACTGCCCCTGGAGGAAGCCTGGCACCTGTGGGAAAGGCACTGTCTGAACATTTTTTTTCATAGCCATTTGATAATCAAGATTATGAGCCTAAAGACATTCATATTCCTTCTAAATCAGTAATTAATTTCTTGATTCTGCACCAAGGAAGTGTCTCTCAACATGGTAAAAGGTTCTACACAAAAATATGTGTTTGTTTGTTTTTTTTAAAGATGACCAGTAAGGGGATCCCAGCCCTTGACTTGGTGTTGTCAGCACCACGCCCTCCACCCCAGCGAGCCAACCGGCCATCCCTATATAGGGATCCGAACCCGTGGCCTTGGTGTCATCAGCACCACTCTCTTCCCGAGCAAGCCACCGGCCGGTCCCAAAAATATGTGTTTTTACAACATTCTTTAAAATAGCATTTGGGAAACAATGAAAGAATAATGATGGGTGATACATTTACTCAACTTGATGATGTTCAGCCATTAAAAATGATGCTTACATAGAGAATGTAGCAATACAAAAGGATACTTATGATATTAAAATGTTAAGAAATTCTAGCTCGCTGGTTAGCTCAGTTGGTTAAGAGTGAGGTGCTGATAACATGAAGGTCCAGGGTTCAATCCCTGTACCAGCCAGCTGCTTAAAAATAAGAAAAAGAAAAGAAGTTCAACATTCACTAGGCTCAATTCATATTTTTCTTTGAAAAACCTATTGTAAAAATGACTAGGACTAATCTCACTTACATGAGGCACCGAAAAAGTCAAATTCATAAAGACAGAAAGTAAAATAGTGGTACCAGGGACTGGGGGAAGTGGGGAATGGAGAGTTGCTGCTTTTTGGGTGCAGAGTTTCACTTGAGGATGATGAACAGTTCTGAAGATGGGTGGTGGTGATGGTTACACAGCAGTGGAAATGTACCCAATGTCACTGAATTTAAAATTGGTCTAAAAGGTAAATTTTATCTTATGCCTATTTTACACAATAAAAAAATGCACCAAAATAATGACTAGAAGAAAAGACAAAAGCTTGCCTTTGGTAGGACTTTGTGTGATTGTTTTTTTTTTTTTTTCCTACTTCTAGATTTCTATATTCTCTAAAATGTATACAAGGAATATATTTAGTTGATCATGGAAAATCTAATAAATCTTATTTTAAAAAACAAATTTGAACATGATATTGAACAAAAATACTTGCATATCAAATGTTTTTCTACATGTTTTTCAGGGCACTAAAGTAACTTTCCTCTCTTAAGTTACATATTTCTTTTTTTTTTTTTAAAGATGACCGGTAAGGGGATCTTAACCCTTGACTTGGTGTTGTCAGCACCACGCTCACCCAGCGAGCCAACCGGCCATCCCTATATGGGATCCGAACCCGGGGCCTTGGTGTTATCAGCACCGCACTCTCCCGAGTGAGCCACGGGCCACCCCTTAAGTTACATATTTTGCCTGGCCTGATTACCCTGCCCATTATACAAATGAGGAAACAGAGGCTTCTAGAAGTTAGGTGACCTTCAAGGATCACAGAGTGTGTTGGCAGGGACACGTTTGGTAATAATAACCATAGAAACCTCAAGACATTTTTGCTGAATATGGTCAGCACAGACCACTAGGATCAGACATTAATTTTGTCCTCAGATACAAACTTCTCCAAGATGTAGAGAAACAGCAGCCATCCATTACCTGGAATACCAACTAGCCCCTACCTTAATTTTTAGCTTTCATGACAAAGAAACAACTGATCTTTTTTAAAAAATTACCTTGGATTTATATCCAAAGAAGACAATTTCTTGATGGATTCTATAGCCAGCCGATACACTTCAGAAAACTTTCCCACTTTCTACTTCTCAAAATTAGGACCCTGGGACCTTGAAACTCTGAATCATTAAGAACTCACTAATGCTCAGGAGGTGGGACACCCTGCGGTAGGAAATTTAAACTCATCTATTCTGGAATTTTTTTTAAAGCAAGGGCTATTAGTGATTTAATATCACAATTTCATCCATTTTTATCAGTTAGAATATTAAGCTGCCTGAAGTGCCCATTCCTCCCACAGTCTGGTTGTTTTTTTACTTTAAATAAGTCAGCAGAGTATCCATAGGACTTCTATCAAAGGACCTAAATGGTGCAGTGAGAAAGATGAATTCCACATCTGTTGATGCTCCAAGCATCGCTGTTCCAGTCTCCCTCCACTCTGGTTTTAATTTGTCCTGATTGCCAGCTCTGTGACCTTTGCACTCCTGAAGAATAAAAAAAATCAGGCAGTTTATGCCAGTCACAGGAAATATTCATAAGCCCTGTGCTAAATCCACTGAAACAAAGGAAAGCAATTCTGGTATCCAGCACCCAGTAATTAAGGAACAACGCCTCATTAGTAATAGAGGGACTTATGGAGCAATGAGAGGTCTCAGCCCGAACTCCTGCCAAGCCTAGAGAACCAGCTTGGTCAGTGCAGAAGACAGATACCAGTGAGTCAGTCGAGTTTGGTATACACCAACAGCCACCAAATCCAGAGAGCATTCTGTGAATCAACACAGTCTTGTCCTCTGAGGTGCCAAGTTCTATGGAAGTCACAACAGTAAGATGGGACTCCTTGGAAATCAGCAACTACAGAGAAGTCAGAGCAAAAGATCTAAAAAGGTATAGGGAATGGGCTTCGTCGCAAATGTCAGCTCCATTGGTGGAGCTGCACAATATGATGCATTAGAAGGATCTGAGTCCACGATCACAGAGAGAAGGAAAAAGGCTGTCTGCCCTCGCCAAGCTATGGGGAGAAGGGGGTGGCAGCCTCTGTGCCAGGCATCTATTTGCCATCCCTGGTCCAAACTGTCAGGAAAATTTCTTGTCCAAAAAGAGGCTGCCCAGGCAACACCAGGCTTAGGCAAAATTGAGAGGAAGATGAAGTTGATTTTAGCAAACCAAGCTTCTCTTTAGCATTCCCCCTCTCCCAGTCTCCAGCACCCAAATAAGTTTCTGTTCTCTCACTAATATCTCAGCCCCTCCATTTCCTCCCGGAGCTGATGACAAACAGCAGTGTGAAGGATGTACAGTTAACAGGAATCAAAAGGTCCGTCTAACGAGCTGATGCATGGGAATGGGGACCACTGGCTGGCGGGAGGAGGAGAGGACAGGAATGCTCCTTGCTCCTGAAGTCACCCTCCCCCGTGGCTGCTGATGAACGCTGGCTCTGACAGAAGGAAATCCCTGGATCTGAAGAAAGGAGAAATTAGTGTCCGCACTGCTTAATGCCACCATCCCGGACTCTGGCTTCCTTCCTCTGTTACAGCACAAAGACAGAGACTTTCACAAAATTAGAGGAACTGGGGGGCAAGTCCCAGGATCCACTTAAGCCTACCTAGAAACATCACGTTGGGCCCAAAAAGATGTCACGTGGTCTTTTTTTTTCTATGTTCATTGCCTTCCTCCAAGCCCAAACAGTCCTCCCACCACGGATCTGGGCTGCACGTGCCAATAAGGATGGAAGGACAGAAAAGGAGAGTCCAAACAACCGTGTAGCAAGACTTTGACATCAGCCTTCTAAGGGATTTCCCTGTGTCCACTTGACTCTGTCCCCTAGGAAGATGCCCTTTGGAATCTCTTCCTTCTTAAAGACCCAAGGATTGCCATTCTATGGCAGCAGGCACTTGGTCTCCAGCAGTCCATTTCCCTGTGTCCACTTGACTCTGTCCCCTAGGAAGATGCCCTTTGGAATCTCTTCCTTCTCAAAGACCCAAGGATTGCCATTCTACGGCAGCAGGCACTTGGTCTCCAGCAGTTTTGTCCAGGTCTTGGAAGCCCACCACACATGCAGGTACATCTTGGCATGGGAAGAGGGAGCCACAGCAGAAGACAAGGGGGATGGACAACCAGAGGCCACCTTTCTTCCTCATCAAGATGGAAGCTTGGACAAAAGGCAGAAGAATTTAGACATGGCTCTCTTCCTGTCTGGGGCAGTACCAGGTCTGACCCAAAGAAGACACTCAGGCTCATTGCTATGAAAACTAGATCCAACCTGACAGGCTGAGCTCACAGAAGAGAGAACAGGCTCTGTTCTTACTGCACATGATCAGTTTATCCAGGAAACTGCCCCACGGTCACCTGAAGACTCTTTCTACTCTGTTCGGAATCAAGGGAGTGTGGAAGCAACACTTGCAAACCTCTAGGTCCCTGGACCCAAACATAGCAAGGACATTTAATAAATGATGAATAAATGATAAATAAATGGATGAACCAAGAGCTGATTTGGATACCTCAAGACTGTAAGGTCTACCAAGAGATAGACCTTTTAGAATAAGTCCTCAGCTGGTGAGGATAAAAGGCGGGTCTTCCCGACCTTTCCATGGAGGCAGCTGCCCTCATCAAGCCTTCCTGTAGTTGAGTTAGCCTCACCAAGGGACCCTCTGTTACCTCTGACCCAGTCCTAGTCTACCCAGTCAGGACATGATGCCTCTGCAGGGCCAGCCAACCCAGCTCTCACCTTGCCAGCCTGGCTACTCCCCCTTCACTGTACCCACCGGGGAGAGACTGGCAGGTACACGACACAGGTGAATTGCAAGGGCTTTAAGTCAGGTCGACTCTGGTATAAACCATGGCTCAGTCATTTTTGGCTGAAAAACTCAGCAAGTTACTTAACCCCTCTGTGTCTCTGTTTCCCAAACTGTAATCAGAGGATAACAGCGTCTACCTCGTTGGTATATACTACCTCTGCTGGAATGCGAACTCCACGGAGAGGGGCTACCCGGCTGCTTAACCTCAGTGCCCTCCGTTCACAAAGTGGCCTCTCTGTATGGCGCCCCCTAGCGTTGTGTGTTGTTAATTGCATGTAGCGTCCCTGCCGCCAGACAGGGCATTTGTCTGTCCTGTCTCTTGATCTATCCTAAGTGCCCGGAAGAGTGCCTCACTTGTAGTGGGAACTCAATAAATACGTGTTGGGTGAATGAGTAGGACCTTCATAGGATTAAAGTAAATAACTTACGTAAAGGGCCTGGCTTTTGAGTCAATGCTCAATAAATAGTAATAATTATTGCTGTTGATGATGTTACTAAGTATGATGGGAAAAACCCTTCCCCCCAGCCTGGCTTTTATAAATCCATGTGGTGTGGACTTGAATGTTAAGGGGTAGCTTCCACCAAGGTTTCAGCTCCAAAGAGTTGCTTTTCTCACATTCTCCCACCAGGTTGCTGGAGCCTGCCCTTCTCACCTGCTTGGTCTGGCCTGTCCCCTCCCTACCCCCAGCCCAGCTCTGACCCCAGTCTGACCCCAAGGCCACTGCAGAACGACAGGGCTGCCATCTGGCTGCCACAGGGTGGCTGTCTCATCTTCGTGTAAAAGTCAGGACCTTCCTCCGCCTTTTCTTGGCTCCCTCATTTGGCACCAGAGCCCCTATTCAGTAGCCCAGCTCCACTCAAAGGCCACAGCTCCTTCTTGGAAATGGCACAGACCTGAAAACAAGGGGCTCAAACACCTTTGCCAGCAGGGACATTGCATAATGACAGCACCATGTTCCGGGTGAAGGGAACCCAGTTTCACAGAGGAGGGTAGAGACCTGAAAACAAGGGGCTCAAACACCTTTGCCAGCAGGGACATTGCATAATGACAGCACCACGTTCCGGGTGAAGGGAACCCAGTTTCACAGAGGAGGGTAGAAATTCTTCCCTGCACTTGGGAAGGCTGTGTGGATTTTTAAATTGTTTCTCCTTCGAAGGGACAGATTTTGGTTTTGAAAATCAGATGACCCTGGTTTCAGCCTGGAAGTGTCTCTCCTTCCCCACCATTGCCACACCCATAGGGATAACCTCCTTTCAGGGTACAATAGGTGGCTGCCACCTTTGTATAATCTGAACAGTGTCAAGAAGGAACCCACCCCAGAAATATGACCTCCCTAAATGCCTGGGATTCCACCATTAGTGATTCACTCCTTTGGGTTCAGCACCACCCACTCTCTGGCTGTCTTGGAAAACACGGATTCTCCTGGGAGGGGTAACATAGTAAGTCCCTAACACCGTGAGTGAATAAACTCATCAGACATTTTCTTTCCTCCTGATAGAAGAGGTATCTGGGTGCTCAGCCCATGGGGTTGGGGTGGGTCTCACAGGAATCAGAGAGATGGGAAGACTTTGAAGTCTAACTCTGTTAGCATCACCAGGTTTCCTAGGGCAGGCCTGCCTACACCCTTCAAAGCTGGCTCTGGAGCTGTTTACTTTCATGAGTTAATCACAAAGGGATTAAAAGAGGCAACACACACAAAGGCCTATCTTCATACCCCACATGTAATAGATACTCGACAAATGTTAGTCTCTCCTACCCCTCCCATGAGCGGAAAGATGATATTTGTCTTTGGGGAGAGGGCTGGTCTGTGCCTGCCCCCCATCTTCAGGAGAAGGACAAGTCAAAGAAAGCAGTTTTCTCCTCTCTGCCCCTTCGGTGTGGGTGCCCCCCACCCAGCCAGCCCCTCTGGCCCGTGGGCCTTTGGCCACCACTATGGGGGAGAAAGTAAGAGAGAGCCAGGCACTCATGCTTGAACAACTGCACGCTGGGGACTCGGTGTCTGGCTCCCAAGACTATGCAAGTCTGAAGAGTCTCCTGCTTGGCATTGATTCTGCTCTGCTTTCCTGCTCTGCAAACTCTGCCGTGGGCCTCAGAGGCTGCCCTCCAGGGACCGCATTACCCACCTCCCTTGCCCTCTGGCCAACAGGAGGTACCAGCAGGAGGTGGGGTGGCAAGAGGAGGAGATGTGAGCTCTTCATTCCTCCCTCCCCCACTGAGCCAGGGTGGTAACAGTAGCGGTGTCCCCCTAGCTATGGCCTCAGCGCCTGCGGGCAGCCCCTCACCCACAGTGCCAGGGCTCACCAGCTTCATCTCCCTAGCAGTGGAACAGGCTTCCTGCACTTGCTGGTTCCTGCGTGCGTCGCCCCCTCTCACTGCTCAGCATCCCTTTACCTCCCATCCACAGGGTCGTTGTAAAGACAAAATGAGATTACAAAAGCAGATTCTTTACAAATACCTGCTGAAAAATGAAACACCCATGAGAAAAAGCTTCTCTTAGGGAGAGGCCACATGGATCAGAACTAAAATTAATCTGAAGAGGTCACCCTGTCTATGTTCAGCCAATCCATTCTCAAGACCCCTGGGCCCACCCTGGGTGTCCAGATCCATTTTCTCCATCTGCAGTCACACTTCATCCATCTGTGGAGCAGGGATTTTAAGAAAGATTTCTTCTCCTTTTGGTTTCTGGTCATTTTAGCCATCTCCCTAGGCAGTGAGAACTTCCCCTGGAAGTCTCCGTGTTAGCCAAGCCAACGAGTATTCGATCAGACATGTTACACTTTCCCAAAGAAGGATGAAAAGTAAACAGACACAAGCTTGTCCTCTTTAGCCCCTTTCCTTTTTTTTTTTTTTTTTTTAACTA
>NW_007731753.1:36527-66473 GCF_000696425.1 Galeopterus variegatus | reverse complement strand
CCACCAGCCCTCATCTGTCTGCCTCTATTAGGAAGCAATCAAAGTCACAAGCCCTTAGGAAAAAACCCTCAAGGCTATCCTTGTGCAAACTGCACTGTGGTGGCCCTCACTGCTGAGATTCATATACAGGAGAAAGCTGGGTCAAATAAACATCCAGAAAAGCCTTGAAAAAATAGATGGGAAATGATAGCTCCAGAGAGCAACTTGGTGGGATTGTTTTCATGGAAAACAGCCCACCGTTTATTGATTACTGGTTACCAACAGCTGACACTTATTCAGTGCTTACTGCCTACCGATCCCAGGCTGCAACTCTACCAGCGTCACCTCAGTTGATCCTATAACCATTGTGCAAGGAAGATATTATGTTCCCTGAATGATAGATGAGGGAAACCAGGCTCAGGGAGGTTAAGCAACTTGCCAAAGTTCCCACCACTTGCGCGTCCGCGTCCATTGCACTACATTGTCTCTTCCAAGAGTACCGTGGATTTCCTTAAAACGTCATTTGTGATGTCTCTGCCCTCCCATTCCCCTCACGCACCACAACTTTAGCTCAGAGTCAGCTTTAGGGAAGAGGAGAAAATGTTGGCTAGTGTAGGGTTCAAGACAATCGATCTGGTTTGCTCTGAGAAGTGGCTTTGAGCCAGCAGGAAAATTGGGGTGGGGGAGGGTACAGTTTGCAAAAACAATGGGATGAGTCCAGCCCTCAGAATCCTTCTTTTCCTGTTTCTATCCTCATGTCTATACAACACTATCTGGACTCAAAATAATAGATCATACAAAAGGCTTCCGGTTCATTATGTCATTTAAGCTGCTCAGCAACCCTAAGGTAAGGAATGATTTCTACCACCATTAAGATGAAGAAACAGCAGCTCAGGGAGGCTAAGTCACTTGTTTAAGGTCACACATCCAGTAAGTGGAGGAGACAGATTCAAACCCAAGTCTTCTCATACTGGGATCCATTCTTTCTTCCTGGCCCTGAGCCTGGGAAAGAGAAATGTGAAGGATATAGACTGGATGAAGCTAAAGTAGCCTTGACATTGACTCAGCCTAAGTAAGTGGAGGAGACAGATTCAAACCCAAGTCTTCTCATACTGGGATCCATTCTTTCTTCCCGGCCCTGAGCCTGGGAAAGAGAAATGTGAAGGATATAGACTGGATGAAGCTAAAGTAGCCTTGACATTGACTCAGCCTGTTCCAAACCACAGCCTCAACCTCCACCACTGAGTTTTATGGGATGACTTAATTACTCTTTGTTAACACCAAGCAAGATGGCTGCCAAGCTCAGGACACACCTGGTGATTCTGCGCCTCTGACTGCCCAAGGGCATCCTGGGAATGGCAGGTGGCCTTTGTTGGCAGGGTCTGCAGAGCTCCCTCTGGCAATAGAAAGTTGTAAGACACACGGACTGGCCTCAGCAGAGTTGGGGTAACACTAGGCTCACTCGGGGAGCCTGATGGCAAGCATGCACACAGCACCCTACAGCACTGAGGCGAGCCCCACACAGTCCCACAGTGCTGGATGTCTGGAGGACAGAGAGGAGAAAAAAGGGAAATAGAGGCAGCAGGTAATTTCCATTTCATACTCCTTCAGCATTCAGCCTGGTTAAGAGAAAGGGTGGCGTTTGGGTCCAAACTCCAGCAACATCATTTTCTGGCTCTGACCTGTCTGAGTCAAGTTCCTCATCGTCATAGGGTGGCTGGGCAGGTCCGAGATACTGTAAGTGAACATATCTTTGAGCACTTACTATTCCAGGTATTCAGTGCTGTGCATTGATTATCTGCTTTAATCTTGAAGACTGTGTGAGGTAGAAGCTCTTTTATCACTATTTTACGACGAGGACACTGTGTCAGAGAAGGTGAGTAACTTGCCCAAGGCATAGCCCAAAAGTGCTGGAGCTGGGACAGTAAATGTCAGAGAGGAGTGGTGATTCTAGTTCTAGCCCGTGAGGACCTTGAAGGCAAACATCTGGACTTGAGATGAGATGAGTTTTCTTTTAATTATGAAATATTTCAAACATACAAAAGAACGTAATATTACAAATACCCGTGTAACAAACACTCAGCCTAAGAAATAAAATGTTTAAATTGAAGTCTCTGCATGCCTCTCTAATCTTTTACCTCCTCACCCTGTCTGGAGAGAGGTGGTCATTCATTTGTTCGACACTGTTTCCAAGTTCCTACTTCGTGCCGTGAGTGGTTTCCAGATGCTGCATTGCATGGAGTGTTTTGCCTAATTGGGGGTTCATCATTTCCACATCTGCTTTATACTTTTACCATATATTCAGGTATCCGTTAGCAATATTCAATATTTATTATATAATTTTCAATTTTATATAAATGGTAAAACATTTATAAATCCTTCTGAAACATAATGCCTTGATAATTTTTTTTTTCGGCGAGAGAGAGACAAAGACAGACAAGGACAATAACAGGCAGAGACTAATGATATTACACAAATATCAACGTTATAGTAATATCAATGAATGCATTGAGTTGAATTGCAAAAACACACTCTTTCCTAAGAAAAGATAGGAACTTCTCACCTCATCCTAAACAATCTTATTTTAAATGGGCTTCTCAATAATTCGGTGGAGACATTGGGGAGGGTTCTGAAGACTGATACTGAGACCTGTCCTGACCAAAACTTAAGCTGAGATCACAATGAAAAATCATAGCAGTAATAATATAGCTTTAGATTTGTATAGTGTGTTGACATTTTTGAGGCATTTTCATAAATATTGCTATTTCTTGGCATCACAATAGGACAGTGGGAAGAGATTCTGGGGATCAGCCAGTCCTGAGGATTTCAGAGTTCAGTTTAGCAGTAGAACATATTTTTCCAAACTAAGGCTTACCTGGGATGGCTCTGGGTTAAACAAAAGTGAAGAATCCAGAGACTTTTCCCCAACTCAGACCCCTCCTCACCTCCTCTGACCCTTGAGAAAACCATGGTGACCTAGAATCCAGAGAAAAATCTGGTCCACACATTTAATTTTGCATAAAGAGAGACCAAGGTGAACAAAAAGGGGAAACAGAACTTAGGTCCACTGAGTATCTACGATGGTCCTACCATGCATTTTCTCATTTAATCCTCTCAACAGAGGTGCAACAACATGCCCAAGATCACACAGTTGTGTTTTACAAGTCCATCGTCCAACTCCAAGTCCAGAGCTGCAGGACTCCAGCCAGGGAAGAAGAGTCAACCATTGCATTTCAGCCTCACTTATCTTCACTACAATTTAGTTGGATGGGTCTTTCTCAGTGTATCTTTCAAAAGCAGGCTCAATCCAAAGAGGATGTGTAGTTGAGTGAAGATGAGGCTGCCCTGGGGCCCCCAGCAGATCAGCCCCTCAGCAAGGCTGTGATGTGGAGAATCTGCTGCATCCCCCTCCTCCTCTCCCTTGGGATACCCTGTTTGCTCCCTTCCAGCCCTCTGCCAGGGCCATGTTGCTGACGCAGAGAGTCCACTGACACCAATTTTCCTTTCTCATCACTCGATGCATGCCTTGAGTCCATTTATGCCACACGCTGCTCCCTGAAAGTCCTCCAGTGTAATCCAAGATTACATATTACCTAACCTATTTAAATATGCATATCATTAAGGGAGCTCACAGAGAATAAAATTAATGATGGAAATTTTAGGTGCCCGATTAGGCCAATGAGAGAGTTATTTATGGGGAAGGAAATATTTTTCTAATTCTCCAAGGGTGCCACACGGATATCTAGGCTCTAGTTCCAAATTTCTTAATAAGCAATGTGTTCTCATAGGCATTTGAGGAGCCCTGTATCTTCCAGGACTTTCAGAGAGAGAAAGGGCTGAGAGCCAGGATAACCCTAATTTGGGACCAAAGCTCCTCCTCTTTTTACCATGAGTGGTAGAAACAGCAAATGCTCACCAAATATTCCATGTGCTCCCCTTATTTCCTAGCCTGCCTTGCAGCTAGGTTGGGACCATGTGACTAGCTCTGGACATGGACTGTGAGCATAAGTGGCCTCTGCCACTCCTGAGCTGAAGCAGCAAATGACTGATGTACCTCTTCCATCTCTCTCTTCCCCTGCCCTGATATCTGGAAGCTCGTTGGTTCTGATGATGTACCTATAACAAGGAGGAAGGCCACCCAGCCTGCAGCCAATACTTGGTGAATGAGAAATCAATACTTATTGTATTAAGTCACTGAAATTTTAGGGTTGTTTATTCCTGCAGCACAGCAGAGCCTATTCTGACTAATACATCATGGAAGGTGACATTTGCACAGTGTTGGTGCTGAACAGAACTACTGGCAGTAATTTCTCATTCCCTGTCATTCAGGAGCTAGAAAAGAAAAATCAATATTTTTCAGATAGCTTTGAAGGCACAGTTCTGGAAATACCTAGAGTAGCGTCTATTTCCTTCACTGAACTCTGACTAAATCCCTGTTGCTTCCAAAAGTTTAAAACCCTTTGAAAAAAGGTAACATAGCCACAAGTGAGATGATATGGAACATTCCAAAGGCACAAACCCGGGAAAAGGGAGATTCTCTGGACCTCACAAGTTTGGAGCAAAAAATGTAGTGGGATGAATTTTCACAAAGCCATAAATTCATTTTTAAAAATAACATCAATGATTTCATGCAAATCCTTCACATTACAATAAAAGATGTGGGGTAGGCCCAGAGACCCTAAATTTCTTCTCCAAAGTGGCATAGCCAGTAGAGAGAGCCATGGTTCACATTGAGGTCCCCTGAGACTCTGACCAGTGCTCCTTCTGTCATACAATGCCAGCTTTGAGTCTTGATAGGGAAGGTTAGTCTCACCTGCCTGCCCCATTCAGAACCCAGGTGAGTGTTCTAGAGGACTGTGTATGGAACTGGCTTCTCAGAGCAAGGGAGTGTCTGCCACATGCTTACAGCATTTAAGATTGTGAAAGATATGCTTAAAATGAAATCTAATGATGGGTATTCACTTTTATGGCATGGTTTATAAAAATATACAGTCCTCATAAAGAGCAGCTATTGCCAGCCAAATGCCTGTTAAGTGCCTAGAGCTTTTATTTCAGAGCTAACAACCTGAGTTCCTCCCATGTCCCCATTAATGATGCCCCACATGACCTCGAGCCTCTGGCTTAAACTTCTTGTACCTCATTTTTTCTGTCTGTAAAAAGAAGATAATGATACTAGCCACTGGATCATGTTGGCAACATGCTTGGAGATCCCCAGATCAAAGGTACTCTGCCTGGACCAAGCGAGATGATGATGGTGCTTTACTGTCATTAGTGTTGTTATTATTATTGTTGTTGTTTGGAGTGGCCATGTTGCAGCTCAGGAAGTAAACATGACTCCCATAGCTCATTCAGCACCAGGGAAGAATGAGGAGGCATTTTTGGGCAGCAGAAGCCATTGATTGGAACCCCCTCCCACAACCGGGCACACCCCACCAGCACCTCGGGGCCTGCCTGGGGTCCCAAGGTATGGAGCTGGGGAGTGGAACCCTTCCATTATTATTGTTGTTGTTTGGAGTGGCCATGTTGCAGCTCAGGAAGTAAACATGACTCCCATGGCTCATTCAGCACCAGGGAAGAATGAGGAGGCATTTTGGGGCAGCAGAAGCCATTGATTGGAACCCCCTCTCACAACCGGGCACACCCCACCAGCACCTCGGGGCCTGCCTGGGGTCCCAAGGTATGGAGCTGGGGAGTGGAACCCTTCCCACAACCAGGTACACTGCGCCAGCACCTTGGAGCCTCCCAGGGACCAGAGGTATGGAGAAGGGGACTAGACACACCTCACAACCAGGAACACTGCCAGTGCCAAGGAGCATGCCAAAATCATCACCTCCATGTGGGTGGCCCACGACAGCCACCACAATAACCGTGGCTGCCACAAAAGCATCTAGACACCACAACCACCACGCAGATGGTCCGCCAGCCACTGGAGTGCATTGGCACAAGGAGAGTCACCAGCAGAAATAAAGAAAAGAAGAAGATGTCTCCACAAAGCCCATTTCAGAGTGATAGAAGAAGCATCTGCTCTATGATAATATTGGGGGAACTGATCACACCTCTCAGCATTGGACAGATCATCTAGGTAACAGATTAACAGAGTAACCATTATTCTTTCAGAAGGAGAGAAGAAATCTAGGGTAATTAGAGGGGGGAGGGGGGAGGGAGTGGGGGACGGGGAGAGATTGGACAAGGGGCATAAAAATAATTGTGATTTGTAACAATATATATGCTAATAATATTGATTTGATCAACATATCTCAATGTTGAACCCCAAAAATATGTATAATCAATTTTGATTCAATAAATTTTTTTTTTTTTTACAAAAAGAAGCCTTTGATGTGGAGACCTCCCCTTTCTTTGCCATCACATGATGGCACATCCCTAGACTGCCGTGTGGTATGAAACATCCTTCTCCCTGGAGGTGGGACCATGCCTACAGCAGCTCCAAGATGCAAATATCTGTCTTTGAGAGAAGGAGACCACAGAGGAAGGCCCCATCATCTCCTTGGTGATATGGTTCCCATCATCACACAGCCAACTAAAGTGCCCTGGGATTACAGCCAAGAAGCTTTAGATTCGAGTCCAGATCCACCACCTGTGGTCTTGAGTGTGAGCCGTAATTTCTCAGGGTCATCATTTCCTGACTGTAAAATAAAGATGTTTTACTAAAGTGATCCCTTGTCTCCTAGTTTTGGTATTTATAGTTACCCTAAAAATCACAGCAGAGGATTCTGCCCAGAGAAGGTCTCGCCTGGCACTTTCCTTCATAGTTTAATGACAATGTCAGTCACTGCTCTTCTGACAGGCTGTTGGCCCCTCGCCCACACTCAGGCAGTGTTGCTAAGTCTGGGACAAGGAAATGTACTGAACTTGTTTTGAAATCTATCAGCAAACTGGGGACTCAAAATAAAAAGCCAAATTTTATATACTGGTAAACACTTACTGTGGTTTTCAAAGTATGTTCATGTAGGACCATCACCTGCCTTTATGTGGCCTGTATACAAAAGGTACTCCATCTGGGTGGATAAATTTGAAAAGAAAACTTCTCTGAGTGCATGATGCTCTGTGGATGCACAGCTTACAAGCAAACTGCACTTTGTGCAAAGAAAAGGACACCCCTTTCCCTAGGTGGGCACAGTCCTCCGCCAGAAGCCAAGTCTTGATGAGTGTTTCAACTCCCAAGGGGCTCCTTGGCCAGCACATATGAGCAGCGTGCACAGTGCACAATTGTACATGGCAGCCCAGGATCTGCTAACTCTCAGGGGTTCCCTAGAGCCCGACGTGAACCTCAGAAAGTTCATGGGAAGCTTCCTCCCCACCCCACCAACTGTTTTTTTCTTGCTTTGCATGACATTGACCATCCTTGAAATTTTTGTTCAAACAAAATGCGACATAAAAATGTTTGATAATCACTGTGCATGTATAACATAGAAATAAACACACAGATCTTTTGTTTAGAAAGAAGTAAAGGCTCGAATCTGGAAAACATATTTTTGTAGGCCATGGTAGTTTAAACAATAAGTGTAGTCATTAAGAATTTTCATTCAAGGTGAACTCAGGACTGCAAAACTTCCCCTTTTTTTTTTTTTTGTCTCTCTCTTTAATTGGATGTACTTTCTACCTGGGGCTCCTATGCTTGCCAATGTAGAACAAATAATCCAATTACTTTCAAGTAAACTGTCAGCATCAGTGTTTTTTAATCACCATTTCATCCCAGTGTGTGCACGTGTGTGTGTCTGTGTGCCCGTGTGTGTGGGCATATGTGTACGTATCATGGGAATGTCATGCTGCATGCAGTGAAAGAAGGAACTTACCTCATCTGTCTTGGTCTCATGCTGGCCTCTGGCTTCAAATGGAGCTCATCCCATTTTGTTCTCACTCATACCCTGTGCTGGTGGCTTTTCTGAGATGTGGCCATGTCCTCATAAGGTGCCTGGAAACACGGTCCACCCTCCATCCTCTACCATGGGGTCACACACCTCCAGGAATGCTGCCACCTGCAGGCCTCCCAGCCCTCATTTCTCATTTTCTCTTCTCTTTCCTTCCTTCCCCTCCTCTACCACTCCTCCTCTCTCTTTTCCTCTTCCTCCTCTGTACACCAACTTGATGCCACAGGGACAGTCAGATGCCCAACCCTCAGCCCTCTGAGTCCTGGGGGAAATTGGAAGGCTTTCCAAATGCCTCCTTCTCCCAAGTAGACACACCACACTTCCATCCCTACTCTGTGACAGCCTTTCTATGAATAGAGTACTTACCTGAAGCCTGGTGACACCCCAGACTGCACTCTGGGAAGCTGGTCACGGGCCCTCTTGACTCCACGGCAGATCTGACCGTGCCTCCCTGGCCAAGTTATATCTCAGAAGGTGGAGGAGGACACAAAGTAGGGCCACGTACACTCATACCTTGTCCTCTTCCTTCATCTCTACCTCTCTTCTTCCCAGAGGGTCAGAGGTCAGTGGTGAGAAAAGGACCTGGCTGATCACATCCACTTCCCAAATCTTGCTGCCTTACATCTGGACCCTCACACACTTGAACTTAAAACTAAACACTTGCCACCTCTCTGAAAAAGTTCCAACATGTTGTGAATGGAGAATGGCCCTCAGGATGTGAGGAAGTGGAATATGGAGAGCGTGGCAACAGATGCATTAACTTGTCACATGTCATCCTGCCACACTAGCACTTGTGGACCAAGAGAGGTACAGGAGAGGCTGGAGGTGGGACACCATGAGTGCCCTGTGAATGTGATCACTCTGGAGCCAAACGAGAGCCAAGCAATGGGACTAGGACTAACAGCAGGATTGGGAGGCAATGTAAAGATATGTATCGAAAGCTTTTTTTTCAAAATGTGCATCCCCCACAGCCCAGCAATTCCATTTCTAGGAGGTTAAGATAATCAGACAAGTGCACGATGACTGTCTACAAGGAAGCTCCATGCAGAATTGTTTATAATGGAGATAATCGGAAATAATCTCCATGTTCTACAGTAGGGAACAGATATGTAAATAACTATGCTCTTGCAATGGAATATCATGTAATCATTAAAAAGTGAAGACCTAAAACTATATTTTTTGGAGTGGAAAGATATTAAGTTATCTGCCTAGGTGAGAAAACAGGCTCCTAACAAAAAGTATATTGATTGCATACATATAATAATATATTATGTTTATGTGCCACATATGTATATATGAGATAAAATATTTATATACCATCTGTATGTACATAAATAGCAGTAGCTATTCTGATGTGGGATGCTCTCTGTTTTACTTTCCTATATGTTCTAAATTTTATACAAAGAACAAGTATTATTTTTACTACAAAAAAGTAATGAAAAGGTTTTTGTTTGTGTTTAGAAGATAATCTGTGCTATTTGGAGAAAATAGAGGAAAACTACTCATAAGCAAAGCAGAGAGCTACCACTTCTGGACGTTTATTGACAAGACCAATATGCCCAGCTTCAGGAGACAGCTCTTCTCTGCCCCTGCCCTTCACAAAGGAATAGGGTGTCAATCGGGATTCTTTGTTGAAAACAACAGAGCCCAGTATTTCCAGTTTCCGCAGAAAGAGAACTTATTAGAAGATACTGGGACTTCTGTCTCTGGGGAATTGGAGTAGATGTACTTCTCACTATTTCTCACACTAAGTGTATCTAAAAAACATAGACGTTATGTATGAAGCAATTACAAAAAAGACTCTGAAAGGTGCAGAGGGGAAGGCAGATAGGCTAGGGACTTGGGACCCCAGGAATGACACAGAGGTGAGTTTTCTGTATTTTCTTTTTGTCTCATACAACCCAGACTTGAAGGAAGCATGCATTCCGTAACCCAGAAATGCAAATGACCACAGACATTAAAAGCTCCAACAAAAGCTAACTCTTTTTAGCCAAGGACCAGGAAAGGAGCAGGATAGCAAGACAGAAAACTTTTAGACAACTGCTCTACTCCAGCCAAACATCACAGAAAAAATTATGCCCACTCTCACCCAGGCCAGAAAAGGCAAAAGGAGGAATCTAGACTTTCACCCTTGCCAGGCTGTAATGAGGCTCCCCAACACCCCTGCCAGTGTGGTGTCAGAGAAGGCCAAGTAGGGAGCCAGGACTTTCATCTCCACCAAAAGTAACAAGTGCTTTCCCCTCATGGGGAACCTGGACTTCTACCGTCATCCAGCAGTATCAAGGTGCCCTTCCCCATCCATACTTGGGAGGATGACTATGCAGAAGTCAGGGCTTCACCATCACACAGAGTTAATGAGGTCACCTCCCTTTACTCTAGTTTCAGTGAAGGACACGTGGTGAGCAGTATCAAGGCAGTCCTACCCCTCCCCACCAGGGTGATATCCTCAAAGGCCTAGTGGGGAACCAGAACACCCACTTCTACCCTAGTAATGGAGAACCCCTCCCCCACTCAGGTGTCACCAGACCCCAAGTAGGGAATGTGAACTTCAACCTCCACCTGTCAGTAACAAGGCAGCAACCCCACTTCCCCTGCCAGAGGGGGCCTGGAGTATTATAACAAAAGATTTAGCATTCATGTTTTCTTTTTTTATTATTATTTATTGTAATATAGTTGATTCTATATATCTGCAGGGTGCAGAGTTGGATATTAATCCTATGTTATCAGAATTCCAGGAGAGGAGAAAGAGGGCAGGGCTGAAGAAGGATTTGAAAAAATAATGGCTGAAAACTTACCAAATCTGCAAAAGGCATAAACCTACAAATGTGAGAAGCTGAGCAGCAAACCCCAAACAAGATAAACCCAAAGAAATCCATTCCAAGATACATCATAGTCAAACTGCTGAAAACTAAAGACAAAAATCTTAAAATAGCTAAAAAGAAACAACACCTTACCTGTGGGGAAAAAAGTTTGAATGATGAGGATGTCTCATCAGAAACTAGAGGCAAAAAGGGAATGGCACAAAAACTGTTCAAATGCTGAAAGAAAAGAAATGTCAACTCAGAATCCAATATCCAGCAGAAATTTCCTTCAGGAATGAAAGAGAAATCAAGACATTCTCAGATAAAAGAAGCTAAGAAAATTTGTCACCAGCAGACCTACCCTAGAAGAATGGATAAAGGAAATTTCTCTAAACAAAAACAAAAACAAAAAAACTTGCAAAAGAAGGAATCTTAGAATATTGGGAAGAAAAAATAATACGGTAAAAGCAAAAATATGAGTGAAATCGATAGTCTTTATTTTTCCTCTTGAGTTTTCTAAATTACATTTGACAGTTGAAGCAAAAATTATAGCAATGTCTGATGTGGTTCTAAATATAATTAAAGAAAATATTTAAGATAATTGTATTATAAATGGAGGATGTAAAGGGATATGAAGAAAGATAAGTTTGTATACTTCACTTGAACTCATAAATGTCAGATGTAAGTAGACTGTGATAAGTTATGTATATATAATGTAAATATGATCTAGAGTATCAAAACATGACTGATGAATCAAAATGTAATTCTAAAAATGTTCAAGTAACCCACACAAAGGCAGAAAAAATAAAATAGAGAAACAAAAAAACACAGAACAAAGAGAAAACAAAAAATTTAATGACATATTAAAGGCTCAACACACCAATAATTACATTAAATGTAAATGGCCTAGATACAGAGATTAAATGCAGAGATTAAAAGACAGAAATTGCAAGAGTGGATTTTAAAATATGACTCCACTATATGCTCTCTCACTTCAAATATTATATAGGTAGGTTGAATGTAAAAAAGAATGAAAAAAAGATATGCTATACAAACTTTAATTTTAAAAAAAGCATCATGACTGTATTAATGTCTGATAAAGTAAATTACACAGCAAAGAAAAGTCAGGAAGAGCATTATATAATGATTTAAAAGGATCAATCCATCAGGAAGACATAGCAATCCCTAATGGGTATGCACTAAACAATGGAGCTGCAAAATATATGCAGCAAAAACCAATTTAACTTGAAAGGAGAAATAGACAAATCCATAATTATAGTTGGAGACTTCATACCCCTCTCTCAACACCTGGTACAGCAACTAAACAGAATATCAACAAAAACATAGAAAAACTTGACAATATCATCAATTAACAGAATTTAATCAACATTTATAGAACACTACCCCCAATCACAGCAGAATAAACATTCTTTTAAGCATCTATGGAACATACACCAAGATAGATGATATCCTAGGCCATTAAGCAAACCCCAACATATTTAAAGAATAGAGAGTGGCTCACAAATCTCCAGGAGGGTCAGAGAGGCAGACATGGAAACTTTGCCATGAAAATAATACCCAATCTCCACCTGATCCTGCAGAGATCCCACTGCCACCACCACATGGCACAGATGCACATCTCGACTGTGCCACACAGACCCTTCCAGGACCCCAACCATTGCTACCCTTTAAAATGGATCCCTCACAGTGTCAGCTTCCTCATATTGCCCCTTCAGAATAAAAGTATGCTTTGGGGGTGTCTCATTGAAGAAGCCTAAGTCCCATTACCCCACTCAGCTATAAGAAAGGCTGAGAAAGCAAGAGTCTGGCTCCTCTATTGGAGAATCAAGACTCAGTGCAGAAACAAACCTAAGAAGGGTATCCAAAAAAGCTAGCTTCCACAAGCATGGAAAATGCCCACTACAGAATGGATGGCCCAGCATCCCAGTCCACCCTCTGCAACTGGCCCGGGAGCTGGGCTCCCAAGCATTTGCAGTGGGAAGACCTAGGCTCTCCCTAGGGAACTTGGCTGTTTAACCAGCTTCCTCTGCATACCTCCCCAGGCTGAGACTCACACGACACAAGAACTCTTGGGTGAAATAAGTCATCAGTTAAAATGAACTCACTGCAAGCTCCACATTATCTCACCCTCCAATCATGCTTGAGTGAATTCTTATCTTCAGGTTGGGGTTGTTTTTCACCAGAAATGAATAAAACTCGGGCACAGGACCAGCTGCCTGTCAGGAGGAGCAATTAAGGAACATGCACCTGTACATGCACACTCATGCATGACAGAGCTGCTCCTGTCAAGCTGAGAGAGAAAGACAAGTGTGTTATTTACAGTCTGCCCCAGACAAACTCTACAGGATCCCCCTGGTCCCAGATGTGAAAGATCACAGGGCACACAGTTTGGGCAGGGAAAAAAATAGCAACTAGAATAGTTGCCCTTCTCACCCAAATGGCCTGAGTTCTTACCCACCCACATGATACTTTCGACTTCACAAAGAGAAAGAAGGGAAAGGGACAAGTGGAGAGTTGCATGGAACGGTGGCTAAGAGCTTTGGTGTCAGACTGACATGGGCTCAAATCCTAGCTCGGCCACTTCTTACTGTGTGCCTTTGAGCAAGTTAATCTCTCTACACTCAGTTTATTCAACCATAAAAAAGGGATAATCAAGACCAGAGGCACATGAGGGTTCTCTAGCCACCTAGGACAGACATTTGGATCCAACTGCTAAATCCAAGGTCTGGAGACACAGAGGTGGCCTGACGAGGAAGGTGTGGCCTGAGAACAAGGCGAGAAAGCACAGGAGACCCACCTCTCAGGAGGAGAGTCCCCCTCTTAAAGGAGGGCAGGGAGCTCTGCCCTGGGCTCTCAGAGGGCAGGGAGACACATGATGGGCCTGAGAGCCCAGCTGAGTGAGCAGGTCAGAGCCAAGTTAAACAAAGACCAAGTCCGTGGACATCTATGGGCAAGAAGGAGCCAGAGCCCTCTCAGATTCACTCTGAAACTCCACACACCAGGATCAATCGTTTACTCAAAGTGAAGTAGAAGAGTCATTCCCCAGTGAAGGCTCCCCCGGGGACACCTCCTGTGGCAGCTGCCAGTAGGAAGCCAGGTCAGGAGGCACGAAGACCACAGTATCTGCTTCCAGCAAGTCCTACCAAGTGGCTTCTGAGTCTGACAGCATGGTTCAAATCCCAGCTCCACTGTGATTAGCTGCATGACCTCAGGCAAGTCACTGAACCGATCTGTGCCACAGTTTCCCATCTGCAAAAGTGGGGAGAGTTACAATCCCCACTGTAGAGGAGCATTGTGAGAATCCAGTGAGATAACACCTGTCAAGCTCTTGCAACAGTGCCCAGAACGCACTGAGCACTTGGAACATGGTGTTCAGTCAATGCGAGCTGTAATTATCGTTATTATTATTAATGTTCGCATTTGTGACATTCTCCTCCCAACCTGGCTGCCGACGAAACAGCCTAGGAAACTGCACTTTCTTGTTGTGGGAGCTAGGGAGTAGGGACAAAATGCACAAGGAAGTGGAAAAGTGGACTGAAACATGTAGGTGACTGCATTCCTCGGGGTCAGCAGGACACACACGGTAAGGTTCAGGTCAAAGGGTGAATGCTTCCCAGGCCAGACAGACCTCAGTTCGAAGCCGGCTTCAGTGCTGCTCTGTAACACAGGGCATGTTGCTTCACTTCTCAGAGCATCTGTGTCCTCATTCCCAACATAGGGATAAAAATCCCTAACACCTCCCTTGCAGATTTAGTCTTGTGGATTAAATAATGTACACAAAAGAGGTTTTACATGGTGCCTAGTACATGATCAGCCCCTAGCAAAAGACACAGGGCATGTTGCTTCACTTCTCAGAGCATCTGTGTCCTCATTCCCAACATAGGGATAACAATCCCTAACACCTCCCTTGCAGATTTAGTCTTGTGGATTAAATAATGTACACAAAAGAGGTTTTACATGGTGCCTAGTACATAATCAGCCCCTAGCAAAAATTGGTTCCTTTTCCCCTGTTCCCAGCAACTCCCCAGCTTCTGGCTTAAATATCATGGTTCTAAGTACAACCTCCAAAGTAATAAGAAAAATCTTCTGCACCCCACCCCCATGTCATCTTTTCTCTCCTCCCATCCGATTCTAAACAACATCTCATAAAATATAATAGCTAACACAATATTGACCTCTCACTGTAGGAAGCCTGAGTTCAAAGTCTAGCTCCTTCCATGACTGCATGGCATTGGACATGTTACTTGGCTTCTCTGGGCTTCAGAATCCTCATTAATAAACTAGGAATAACAATCTACAACATATCGTCTGCTGATTTAGTTCTGGGGATTAATTTATGTATTATATATAAAAGGACCTTAACTTAGCACTCGGCACATAATGACTACTGCAAACTTTGCATACATTGTGTCAGTTAATCCTCACGACAATCCTATATCCTCAATGCTTCAATCTGAAACTAAGGCTCAGAGAGGTTACTCCACTAACCCAAGTCACACAGCTACCTCTGGCAGCCTTCTCAGTTTAAACGGGGGCTCTCTGTTTCTCCAGGTGTCGGTGGCCATGGCTCATTTTCAGAGCCAAGAGCATGCCAGTTTCACAAGGAGATTGTTGGCAGGCCCCGCAGTCTATGTTACTAGAGCCTGAATTGCCAGTGAAAGAGGCCTATTGTGCCTCCTCTGAAGGAAGAATACCCCATTTACAGAAAGAATTCAACTAGTTTTTCACAGAGAAAGAAGACAGCCCCAGTGAGAAGAGAGAACAATGCAGATCATTCACCAGATTTTTACTTAACATCAAAGCCCAATGACCAACCAGGTTAAGAGCCACACAGCATGGAGCGGGCAGCCACACTGGTGTGCAGGAAGAGAGAACATTGGCTGAGGAGTCAGAGGTTCTAGGCTCAGCCCCTTCTCTGTCCACCTCAGCCAATTTAACTCCTAAACCCTTATGAATAAAACAAGGGGTATGGACGGGCTCAAGTGTCTACCATTTGAGTTCAGTGGAAATACTTTAGTTCACTAGACTGTCTATACTCAGTTGGTTCTCATCTGTGGCTGCACATTGAGATCTCCTGGAGAGTTTTTAAAAATACTGGTATTTGGGGGGTCTCACTGCCAGGAATTCTGACTTCATTCATATGGGGAACAGCCTGGACACTGGGAATTTTTTAAACCTCCTTGGGTGATTTTAAGGTGCAGCCCAGATTGAAAACCATTGATTCTAGGAGGCAGGAACTGTGTTTTGTCCACGACTACATCCAGAGCTGAGCACAGGACTTGGCATATATTTAGTGCCAGTAAATATTTGTGGAATGACCAGGTACATGGGCTGCTCCAAGACGTTTGGTAGAAGCCATCCGGCCCCAGCTTCAACAACGGCAGCTCTGTGTTTATCAGTCCACACTCTACTGGGATTTGGCACAAGGTTTTGTTGTTTCTTTTTTTTTTTTTTTAAGGGTTGCCTCCTTTAAACACTTTTTTAAAAACCACTGGGCCATAAAATCTCTAAGATTCTTTCCAACTCCACAGCACAATGATTCTAAGACCACAAATCCCTTCTTGCCCTTCGAGAGGAATAATGTTTTTCAGATAAATTATCAGGGCGGGCAAGCCCTGGGAGTGGCCCCTCTGAAGGCCACTCTGTGACCCATTTGCTCAAGCCGAGGGCTCTGCTGACATGGCCAGCCCCTTCTGGTCTCTCCTGCTGACCTGCCCCTCAGTGGTCAATATTCCCCAGTGTTCTGCTCCTGTTTCTCCCCTCCTAGCCCTTTACACTCACAGTGAACTCAGCCACTCCCAAAGTTTTAACTCTCCTTTCTAAGTTGGTGACTTCCGAATCAGCATCTCTAGCTCTGCCTTTTCTTCTGAGCTCCAGACTCATCCACCTGCCTACTGGGTATCTCCACCTTGATCTCCCTAAGGCACCTCAAATTCAACCTGTCCCAGAAATGAACTCATTACGTTCCCCCACCCAAACCTGCTCCTCCTCCTGCCGTCCTTATCTTGATAAACAGCCTCACATCCACCCAATTGCCCAAACCGGGAAACTCCAGAATCATCTCCGACCTCTCCCTCTCCCTTGTCTCACACCCCACCCTATGAGTTTTATCTCTAAAACAGCCATTGACTTCATCCTTTGCTTCCCCTTCTGATTTCCTTGTCCTCCACAGCACTGCCTTTCTAAAACAAAGATCCAAAGATGTCACAGGGGATAAAGTTCTGGTTCCTCAGCACAGCAGACAAGACAGGTGGTCCACACGTGGCACCAGCCGCTTCTGCTCCAGGTGCTCACGGTCAGCTCCCTCCCACCCTGACATTCTGACCATGGCTGTCATGGGGCATGTTTGCCATTTTTGTGCGTCTCTTGTGTGCTAGCTCCTGGCCAGGCATCAGAACATGCGATCTTTCACCCTCCTAGTCTTGCTCTTCCAACTAAGATGCTTGCCCGTATCCACATGGCGGACACCTACTTATTCTTCAGTGATCAGATAGCACCAGTTGTCAAAGGTTTGCCTTACCCCTTACAGAGCATGCTTGGTTAAGGAGCTTCTTAAATAGTAAATAGCAAACACTTATGCAGCATTCTTTATAGGCTAGGTACTTTTCTCAGCACCTGACATATTTTAAGTAATTTAATTTTACAACAGCCCAATGAGGCAGGTACGATTATTATCCCCATTTTACAAATGAGGAAACTGAGGTACACAGTGGTGAAGCACCGGTTCTGGGACTCGAACTCCCTCAGAGGATGCTCTTCATCACTGCCTCCTAGGAACATATATCTGAATACCCATACGACCTGCCAAAAGAAAACTGTTACCACATTTATTAGCTGAGGACTCTTTTTTTTGAACAAAATCTTACTCTGACACCCAACCTGTTACACAGAAAATAGGGGACTGAACATGCCAGGCAGAGAGAACACAGCTCCCATGCTACCTCCACCCCCAAGCATCAAACCTTCGTGAGAATGCTAAGGAACCCCACTGCTCCAAAGAGAAGGGTTTGAAAAGCAATGTCCTAAGATATATTTTATCTACCATTCTGTTGTTTATTAGCAAGATGGCCTTCATACCCAGGAGTAATTAGGAGACTGCAGAACCACCTCCAGGCCAGCAGCACAGTTTCTATGTTAAAATGTTCTAGTAGCATGGTAATGTCCTAAGATATATTTTATCTACCATTCTGTTGTTTATTAGCAAGATGGCCTTCATACCCAGGTTTAATTAGGAGACTGCAGAACCACCTCCAGGCCAGCAGCACAGTTTCTATGTTAAAATGTTCTAGTAGCATGGTAATGAATGAAAAGCCCATGTCATTTCCAGGTGGCTGAAGCTTATGCAATGAAAAACCCAATAGGTTTCAATGCTTTATTTTCTTAAACAGAGTATGCAAGGGATAATTTAACCTTTTAGTAATGCAGAGCATTCCTTTTGAATGTCAATTGTTGAACTGTGGAGGAATGCCCCATGCCACCCAGAGCTGTTTCCCATGATCTAAACAAGCCCATACTTGAGTATCCAATTGTGTGTCTTGTCATTTTTCTGTTCCTATCACTAACAGAAGGTCAGGTGTTATTTCTGCTTTCAGTATTCTTATCTTTATCAGTCTCTTCTCCACCTCTTCTAGCCCACTCTTTCTAATCAGCTATGCGCTTTTTAAAAATCAAAACTCGTTAAAATTGTACCTGAAGTAAGAACAAAAATAGGTTCTATGCCTAAAATAAGGACAATTAGGAATAGAGAAGTTTTCATCTTAGTAAAACGAATGTCCTTTAGGACAATGACTTTGGGTCTTCTCTATTGAGTTCTTAGGAGGTTTCTGCCCATTTCTTAATTCCTTTAACATTTACTAAGCACTCATTATGTACCAAAACACTGATCTGGCTGCTGAGGACAAAAAGATGGATAAAGTATAGTCCCTGCCATCGAGGAATTGCGTTTAGAAAGAGAAATGAGTGAGCAGAAATAATGATACCACCATGGTTTAAGCCCTGTGACAATGGTATCTACAAAGCACACACACACACAAAAGCTTTTAATTTTGCCTTGGGAGTGGCAGTGCTCAGGGAAGCCTTCCTGGAGGTGGTGGCATGTGAGCCAATTTCTGAAACATCTATTAATAGGTGATCCCCTCACCCCACCACCACCAAAAACAAAGAAATGAGGGGAAAGGGCATGCCAGCCAAATGCAAATGGGTCTGAGAACTCCCAACAGTTTGGTGTGTGCATGTGTGTTTGTGGGGAGGGTGAGTACAGCAGCTGAATCTAAAAAGAAAGCTAAACGAGTAAATTGCTCCTATACTTTTAAATGCTTGAAGGGAAGATGATGCAAATTTTGCAGGGCAGATTAATAATTAACTTTATCACACCTATATGTATTTAATGAGCCAAGTCAACTTGCTGCCAGGGAAAAAAGAAATAACTGACATTGAGCAATTCCCATTTGCCAAACACTGCTATTAATAATTAACTTTATCACACCTATATGTATTTAATGAGCCAAGTCAACTTGCTGCCAGGAAAAAAGAAATAACTGACATTGAGCAATTCCCATTTGCCAAACACTGCCGTAAGTACTTTGCATGTATCATCTCATTTAATGATCCCAACAACCCTACAAGGTGGGAATTAATATTGCAATTATAAATGAAGAAACTGAGGCAAGATTTTGGAACTTTCCTGAGGATCCAGAGTAAGAACGCAGCAATCTAACCACAGAGACAAGGTCTTAGCATTTTGGTTTCCTTGGGGTTGAAGCAGGTGAGCTAGTGAGGCTCAGGGCTGAGGGTGTGAAGAGGTGAGGAGATGGGAGGAGGAGAGAGAAAGAGTGTGAGTGAGAGTCAGTGAGAGAGAAAGAGAGGGAAGTGCGAAGGTGCTGGCAACCTAGGGGAGGGAGAAGCTGACCAGCCAGAGCATGGGACAGAAACACACCTGAGCCTTCCACCTCCGTGACCCAGGAGCAGTCAAAAGAGATAGAACCGAAGAGCTCCGGGCTGGAAGAGCTCTAGAGAGCAGCCAATGCAGACCCCTCATTTCACAGTTGAGGAAATAGAGAGAAGCTAAGTGATCTGTCCACAGGCACCTGACACAGGTGTGTGCTTTCACTCTTTGCCTAAAGTCACACAACTAGTAAGGGAAGAGGCAGGACTAAAATCCAGGGTTCCTGATCTCTTGCAGTCCAATCATAGGCCACTCTCCCTTCCCTCCTACAGGATCAATTGTTCAGCCAAGGTCTGGAGACTGGAAGTCTAGGAGACTTGCCAGAAGAATGACTCCTCCAAAAGTTAGAGCTTCAACTGCAAGAGCTAAGGGGGTTTTCTAACCTTCTGACTTTGTTAGTGTAGTTAACCTTGGCTGAGCTCCTGAGGAACAGGTGTTTGTGGGTTACTCCCACAAAGTACAAAATGAACCCCTCACTGTTTTCTTGGATAGCCTGGACTGCCACTGAGAAAGAGGAAGAGAAACTTCTAGGAAAATAAGTGGTGAAAAGTTGGAAGCCAGAAGAGAACCTTTTATAAAGGGTATCCTGAAAGACATTCCATGTACTGCACTCTGCAGAATATTCAGAAGCACATTCTACTTTTGTCTTGCAGGCTGTTAAAATTTTACTAACAAATAGATGCTGTTCCTAACTGTCCCCTGCCTCCCTGCCTCCTAACCCTGGAACCCCCTGGACTGCCCTAGGAGCCAGCAACTAAAGGCTGCTGTTCCAGCTGGGGGGCTTCCAGAATCTCCAGGATAAGTTCTGATCAGTCACTGCTCACGTAAGTACTATTTGTTAAATATTCTGAATATCACCCCTGCTTACAAAAACTCTGCAGTTCAATTTGACTCAGTTGTGTGAAATTAACGCTATAATTACTATAGTCTTTCCACCAATGAAGTGCAAATATCTATTGAGAATCCACAAAAGTCAAGCAGCAAAACACAACAGGAAATAAAACCTGACATGGGTCTATGCAGGGTTCATGGAGCTTCCAGCTAGTCGGGAAAGTTCTATGCTCGACTTCACACCATTATCAAACAAGGAGACCTGCTGGAGACATGCCATGTTAGCTGGTGGTTCTCAGCTAGGAATGGTGCAGTCCTCCCTCTGTGAGACTTCTAGAAATGGCTGGAGGCATTTGCAGGTGTTGAAATAACTGGAGGGTGCTACTGGCTTTTAGTGGGACTGCAATGGACAGTCTCACAAAAAGAAGAATCATCCTCCCCCAAAATGCTAATAGCACCCAAATTTTATAGAGAAAGAATTAATCAACATTGAACTACTGTCAAGCAAAATATTCTGCATGTCCAACCACTGCCTGCCAGAGTTTTCTGTGATGCTTGCCATTCACCTGCCAAGAAAAATCTATGGGGAGAAATGTTCTAAGAATCTAAGGGGCAAAAAAGAATTTAAGGGGAAAAAGTTCTGTTTCCAGAATCCTACTTTACAGTCAGACAAAGTGTTACATATAACCAATGCGCCTTCACCTAGAGTCAGGCAAGGGGTTCTACATTGTGAACACAACACCTGGAAGACCAAAAAAAAAGAAAGTGTTTTTTGAATGGTAGACTACTGCCAGCCAAAGACTGTGAATCATGACTATTGAACTTTAGCCCAGTATATAAAGAGTTAAGTCCCTTGCCTATTCGTGTTTTTTAAAAAAATAAAATATGCAGTGTACCTCCTAATCCTTGTGGTTTCATTCCTTACCAGGCAGAAAGTATTGTCTGATCCCATACGCTTCTCTCTTAAGCTTCCTTTACAGTCCCTGTGTTTAAGAAACAGCAGAAACAGGAGTATCGTTTTCACCCTGACCGTTCCCCTAAAGTGAAGCAGGGAATCTCTTGTCCCTGACCGCAAGGCTGGCAGCTGGCAGAGTAAGTTCCAGTGAAGAAATAAACAGTCTGAATACTAATCCATCATTCAGCCAAAACTACAAAATATTTTCCCAGCATTAATCCTGATTCCCACAACAAGACTGTGGGAGCTGTCGTAGCTTACACACAGTAGACGGGCAATGAGTATCTATTGAGTGAATGAATAAAATGTTGAAACAACATACGTTGGTTTGAGCTGAGATCCAGATGCTCCTCAAGTCACCAAGTCATCAATTTCACATGAGGCTCAGTGGCTGGAACCTAAAACTCTGCCCTGTCCCCTGCTAAATATTCAATAGATTTTTATTGATTGACAGTAGCAATTCAGAGCTAATCATTGCTAGGTTTTTCTTATGTGCCAAGCACTGAACTAAATGCTGTAAACATTTCATATAATCTTCACAGCAATGCTAAGCAGGAGGGTTCATCTTTATCCCCACTGCACAGATAAGGACAGTGAGGTAAAGAGATGTTAGCCTACGTGCCCAAGACCACACAGCTAGAAAGTGATAGAACAGGTTTCCAAGCCTGATCTCTTGTCTCCAGCATTTAGCCACACTGCCCTCTGGGAAGAGAGAAAGGTGAGCTGCTGATTTCGCTTTAGCTGGAGACCATAGCATTTCAACATGTCCCATTCCACAGTTTTTAGAGGTTGTCCCAGAGAAAGGGGAACCAAAGAAGCAACTTCTGAATCCTGAAGCATCGCCACCAAATACGTAAGGAGCACTGTGCCAGAAATTGTGCCCAAAACTTATTAACTAAAGGATGTATGGAGACAGTCAGAAGTTCCAAGGCTGTGAGAATTAAACAGGCCTGAGGGAGGGAGTGGGGTCAGGACAGGTTTTCAGAGAAAGTGGCATTTGACAGCCCTGGAAAGAGAATGGGATTTGGAGAGAGAGAAGAGGCATGTGGGGAAGAACATTCCAGACAGAGGGAACAGCTTGTTCAAAAGCACAGCCTCCAACAGCATCCTTTCCTGCTGAAGGAAAGGAAAGGGAAAAACCACCTTCAAGCAAGAATTTCATTCTCCTGCCTCCTGCTTCCTGCTATTAAGACCCAGGGGCCAGGTCTCAACACCCTAAAAGTAATCAGCACAAGCCCAGAACTGCATCTCTGGAGGAATTCATGAGAAGGCATTTCCAGGATGATAGAAAGGAGTCTGGGGCTGGCACCATGGTGAGAGGAGATTTGCTCATGCCAAGAGCCCAAGGGGCAAGAGTCAGTGTGCACAGGTGCTCAGATCAAAAGAGGCTACTCCTCAGCCCCTTTGAATTTAGATTATAAAATAGACGTGTATACCTCTCTCTAGAGTTTCAGTTTTCACAGGATCCTTTAATCACTCCAAATTGGCACTGAGTCCCCATTTATTTATTCACACATATTCTAGAGTTTCTCGCACAACAACTCCCCTGAAGTCCTCAGCCAGTCCTGGGGCTCTGTGCAAGATGAGTCACTCCGGAGCTTTAAGGGGTTCCTATGGGTTGGGCCAGGGGAACAGGTGTAGGTGTTTATCCTCCAGCCAGGCAACCTGGGAAACTGCAGGGGTCACCGAGGGAGACAGGCAGAAATACCTGATGAGGGTGCCTAGATCATCAGAGGGCTGGCATTTTGGATGTGCTCATTAACAGTAATTGGTGGACGAGTCTCCTCAAGGATATTCTTAGGGAAGTTGGATTAGCAATAACCTTGTTTCTTCATAGCACTGAACAGTTTCAAAGACTAGGTTTGTAGACTCTGTGCTGCCAAGAATATTTTCTACTATATTGGTCATGACTCTTCTGATGGAAGTGACAGAGACCCAACCCAAATTAGCTTTAAAAAAAAAAAAAAAGGAAGGGAAGATTATTGACTCATCTAACTGAAAATTCTAAGGGGAGTTCAGGCACTCAATCAGTCAACAGGATTTGGTCTCCCTCACTGCTTTCCTATGTGTGGGTCTCACTCTTGAGCAGCCACATGATGTACCTCCAGTAACTACAGTCTTTTACCTTCCAAGATTAAAATCCAGAAGAACGAGAAATTATTTTCAATGGCTCCAAGAAAGATCCCAAGATTAAGTCTCTTTATAGCCTGGTGACTGAATTCCAAAAGCAAACATCTCAAAAAGTCATATAGTGTCATTTCCACTACAGTCATGGTGCCACCCAGACTCAAGGGGAGGGAAAATAGACCCCAGCTCTCAATGGGAGGCATGCCAAAGTTACATTGTAAGAAGAGCAGGTGGGCTAGAACATATTGTTGCAGCCACCTTTGGAAACTATGATCTGCAGGTGACTGGCATGCACATTCACGTTTGAGAAGCTTCACACTACAACAACTTTAGGCTCACTGCTTATTTGATACTTCCTTTCCAAAGTTCCTAATGTGTATGACAACCAGAGAAACATAGTGGACATCATTTATATTGCAAATCCTCCCTCTGTGTACATGTAGCAAGTAGGAAAACATAGGATATTTTCTACAAAAATGTCCTATTGTTACTAATCTGTTTATCCAGTAAACATTTGTAGAGTGTGAATTATATGGACAAGGCACGTTGAGGGAAAGGGGAAAAAGAGTTCACCACAAATAATCCCATTATTTATTCATCATTTATTGAGTGTCTACTATATGCCATGTGCTTTTCTAGCATAAATAACATATCTATTTTGAGTACTCAATAAAAGGGCAGAATTTATCAAGTAGTCTTCAATCAGTAACTAGGTTTTATACCAACGTGTAGTCAAAATCAATTTGCGAAGGCACTATCACAGGTATTTCTGTAAGCCCACTAATGCTTAATATGTGTCTGTAATGGAGTGAATTGTGTTCTCCCAAAATTCGTATGTTGAAGCCCTAACCTCCAGTGTGATGTTATTTGGAGATGGGACTTTGGGTAATTAGATTTAGATGAGGTCATAAGGGTGGGGCCCTTCATGATGGAATTAGTGCCCTTATGAGTAAAGACCAGAGAACAATCTCACTCTCTCTCCCTCCCTCACTCTCACTCTCCATCCATCCAGCCATCTCCGTCATTTTCCTACTCTCAGATTTACTTCTCTTTGTACGTTAGCCTCCTTCCCTCATCCCATAAATGATTTCCTCCAGGTAGTCAGGGAAAATGTCCCCAAGAGTCACCAGGTACATTGTCCTTACTGTTGCTTATTCCAGAAGAAGAGAGATTCTCCCTTTCTCGGGATCCATATCTATCCCTAGTGAGAACTGTGCTTGGCACTATTTAAAGCATATGGTGCCTCCCGGACGCAGCATGAAATCCAAGAAGCTGGAGAATTCTAACTGGCCAGCCTGGGCAAGGGCAGAGAACTGACTGGAGCAGGGAGGAGCAACTTGTATAAAGGAAAAATGAGTGACTGTTACCAGAAGAAGATGGAAAGGAATACTGGCCAAGCAAAAATAACGGAGGTCCCCCACAATGGCTACTTGCCCCTGGTCCAAAAGGCAAGAACCTAAGGACTGGGCCTGTGACTTCTCTGGGACCATGATATCATTGCAGATGATGGTTCCATGAATCCCTCTTCCTCTGCCTCCTCCTCTTCCCCATGCTCTACTCAGCCTTTCTGCCTTAATCCAGATGGTACCACTTCTGTGAGGCCTCACCTGATTTCCCCAGATCAAAAGCAGTCATCCTTCCCATTACCAAGCATTTACTATGTGCCAACAGCAGTGCTAGGCACTCTGTTCCTATTACCCCACCACATTCTTGTAACTCTGTGAACTAGGGTAATATTATGCCCCCTTTGTTACTTTGCTAGGGCTGCCATAACAATGAACCATGAACCAGGTGGCTTAAACTACAGGAATTTATTCTTTCACAGTTCTGGAGGCCAGACATGTGGAATCAAAATGTTAGCTTCCAGTAGCCCCAGGCACTCCTTGGCTTGTAAATAACCATCTGCTCCCTGCGTCTTCATATCATTTGCTCTCTGTATGTGTCCGTCTCTGTGTTCAGATTTCCCCTTTTTATAAGGACACCAGTCATATTGGATTAGGACCTACCTTAATGACCTCATTTAACTTAATCATCTGCTAAGGCCTTATTTCTAAATAAGGACACATTCACAGGTACTGTGGTTTAGAGCTTTTACATCTTCTGGGAGGATGCAATTCAACCCATAATACCCCCGCTCTTTTCTCACATGAGGAAACTGAGTCTTAGAGAATGCCCGCAATCTAAGAGGGCCATGCAGCCTAAAGGCTAAGGGCTAGAGTCTCAACAACTTCACTCTGTTTCTATTCTTGTACTTCTCCAGAAATCTCCTCTGTCTTCAGGACACTCAACAAGATACTGTTTATGGGACTTATGTATAATTTTGCATAGCTCTTCTAGACCTCATGCTCCTTAAAAGCAGTTGGTCATATTAATTGTTTCCCCAGCCCACCCAGCAAAGACTCAATCAGCAGTTCTCAGATGCGTAGGGGTGAACACCAAGGTCAGAGAAAAAGCTGACCAGTATTCTTCATAGATCATTGTATTTGTGACCCAGAGAAGGTTTATCTTGAAGAGTTAATTTAAAAAAAAAAAGTTTTATTTGGTTTTCTGGCTTATTCATTCATTCTTTCAACAAATTAGATCATTGTATTTGTGACCCAGAGAAGGTTTATCTTGAAGAGTTAATTTAAAAAAAAAAAAGTTTTATTTGGTTTTCTGGCTTATTCATTCATTCTTTCAACAAACATTTAACAAGTCCCTTCTATGAGTTGAGCACAGTTCTTGGCACTGAGGAAAGAGAGATAAATCAGACAGAGCACACACCCTCTTAGAGCCTATAACCTGGTGGACAAGACAGATGAGTCAATAAATCATTGTAATACAATATCTCAGGGAGCCCTTATTTCTCAGGTAAAGATTGTTTTGGTGTTAAGAGTTCTCAGAAAAATAATGAAGGCAGGCAATCTAGGACTTGCACAACTTCTAAGAAGTTGGAGAAGAGACCCATAAGCCAGACTGAAAAGTGAGAACATCTACCCAGGAGCTTGGTCTAAGGAAGCCATAGAAAACCTTCTAGGAAGCCATAGAAAGCCCTCACATGGGAGAACTGGATTTGAATACAGGCTCTGCTACTCATTAGCTGTGTGCAGTTAGGCAAATGTCTTACCCTCCAAGTCTTAGTTTCTTTGTCTATAAAATGGGATAATAATAACAAATTGACCCAGTTGTTATGTGGATTAAGTGAAGCAAGAATGCAAAGCACTTCCTGTAGTATTAGAAGCGCTATAAATATAATTCAAGCAGATTCTAGACCCATCAAATCTGGGTTTGAATTCCATCTCTGCTCTCCTGCTAAACCTCAGCACCCCCACTCGTAAAAAAGGTAAAATAATCATCCACATCTTAGAGTTGTTGTGTGACCTTGAGACAGATACATAAGGCACTTAGCATAGTCCCGACATGGAAATTTGAGTATTTGTATTATTCTTGTCTATGTGGCTCTTTGGTCTCACTATCATTCCCTGTTCTCTTTTCACCTTCTTGTCTAGGATTCTTGGGTGAACCCTGACCATATGTCTTTTTCTTTCTTTCTTTCTTTCTTTCTTTTTTATTGTAGTAAAATATGCACAACATAAAATTTACCATTGTAACCATTTTTAGGTGTACAATTCTGAGGCATTAAGAATATTCACAATGGTGTGCAGCCATCACCACCAACCATCCCCAGAACTTTTTCATCTTCCCAAACTGAAATTCAGTACCTATTCAGACCACCCCCCACTCCCCTTCAACTGCCCCACCCCGGCAACCACCACTCTACTTTCTGTTTCTATGAACTTGACTATTCCAGGTGTCTCTATAGGGGGCAGTATCCAATACTTGTCCTTCTGTGACTGGCTTTCTTCACTCAGCATAAGTCTTCAAGGTTCATGCATGCTGCAGCATGTAACAGAGTTTCATTTTCTACCATTTATTTTTAAGCGAAGTCCATTTACTGTTCTCTCCTCCAATCACCTTCCCCACCAGATGGAAATATGGAGACATAATCACACGCAGGACAGGAACTATGTACAAAAGAAACACAAACTGTGTTTTTCCTGATTACAAAAGTCACTATTTCACTGGCTGCAGGAGGCTCAGGCTGTGCTCCGCAATGGAGAAATGTCCTACTCCTACCTGCCCCCAGAAGCTACCGCTACCGGGAAAAGATGCTGCAAGGTGCTTGTGGTAGTGAAGCACTGGAAACAACCAAAATATCTAACACAAGGAAATTAGTTAAATAAATTGCAGCATATGCATAAGACAGGGTAGGATGGAAGCCAAAAAACCATGGTAAAGAGCAAAAGAGCATGGAAAGATGTCCAGGATCATCCCACTGTGTGTGTGTGTGTGTGTGTGTCTGTGTGTGTACCTTAACTATGGAATTACCGCGACTTTTCTTTTCTTCTTTGGACTTGTCTGCATTTTCTGTATTAGATTTCTAAGTCTGCCATAACAAATTACCACAAACTTGATGGCTTAAAACAGTAGAAATTTCTTCTCTCACAGTTGCAATCCAGATCTCAGCATGGCCGTGCTTCCTCCAAAGACTAGGAGAGATTCTATTCCTTGCCTCTTCTGGTTTCTGGCAGCTGCCGGCTTCCCTTGGCTTGAGTCCACACCATTCCAGTGTCTACCTCCATATCACACAGCTTCTCCTTGCCGTGTCCTCTTCCCTGTGTCTGTCTCTCTCTTATAAAGATACATGTGATTGCATTTAGGGCCCACCCAGATAATCCAGGATAAACTCTTCCTCTCAAGATCCTTAGTATAAACACCTCTTATTCCCTCTTGACCATATAATGTACTATTCACTGTTCTGGGGTGAGGGGTGTGGACATATCTTTCGGGGGAGCCACCTTTCATCTCACCACACTCTATAATCAACAACAACAAAAAATCTTATGTTTTCCTTTTAGGCACCTACACCTTTATGTTATTTTAGCCCCAATACCCAGTGTCTGGTTCACGACAGATACAAAGTAAATATTTGTTGAGGGAATGAATAGATCGCCCAGAGTAGGCAATGTGTTCAGGGTGAGAAATTACAAGTGACTTCTTTTCTTTTTATTTTTTCTTTGTTATTTTTTGTTACCACTATTTTCAGATGCCATTAAAAGGTGTTTCCTTCTTTTTTTACTCATACTCAAATATTTGTTCCTCTGCAGTTAGGAAGCTGAAACCTTCCTATAGCCCAATAGTACAGTACAGAAGGGGGATCATGTTTCCTCGGCTTGGGTTCTATCCTGAGAGTCCGAATGAGTGTAGAACCCCCACTCTCAGTGCCCTCCTGCCCCAGTTTCTTTTCTGCAGCCACCCCAAAGCAACGTGAACAGAGACTGACATTTCAAGAGAGGCTCTCTCCTGTCATTTAGTCCATCTCCCTTCTGGCACTGGAAACGCTAATGACAGCCATAGGCAGAAGCACCTGAGAGTGAGATCTGATACCTAGTCTCCTACCTGAGAACCCCTTCTGCTCTACACACCACTTAATCCCATTTAAGCTAATAACACTGAGCCTCTACAAGGTCTAGCTCAGGAATGGCAACTAGACCTGCCTGTGCTCTTCCTGCCACACACACACACGGAAACATGATTACTTGATTGTGGCACTCTTTACACACAGCTCCTCAGGCAACCATGGCCAACAGTTTGATGGAGCATGTGAGATAAAAGCCATTTGCCATTCCTCATCTAGCCTGTGGTGAAGAATATATCTTCATCATTTACAAAGAGAAGATGGAGCTCCTAATATATGCAGGGGTTTACAATTTAGATTGGATTCAATAAAGATATAGGAAAGAGATACAAGACCATGCCAGGTAGTCTGTGCAAAAGGCCAAAAATGTGATGCACTTATCATACTGGAGGAGTTTGGATGTCGGTGGAGGCCCAGAAGGGCTCCAAGAAAGCTGCTGGAGGAAGTTAGGCTAAAGGGGACCATTGGAGGAAAGATAAAACTTAGAAACATGGAGGAAAATGGAGAGAAAAATCCAGACTTCAAGGAGGGTGTGATCTAAAGCTCAGGGACAGACAGGAAAGTGTGGGGTGTCTTCAGGGAACAAGGAGCAAACCAATTTATCCAACAGCAAGGTCATTCAGGTCCCTGCTCAAATGTCACCTCCTCAGAGAGGCCTTCCCTGACCAGTCCAGCTAAAGCAGAGTCTTTGCGTTTCTTTGTGGTCATCTAGACTGTGAGCTCTGTTAGGACAGGGACTTTGTCTGTTTTGTTCTCTGCAGTGCTCCCAGCACCTGGGACAGGCTTGCTCAGAAAACATTTACTGAATGAATGAATGGACCAAGGATTGCTGCAGGGGAACTTGCAGGAGCTCAGTAGAGAGAAATAGGTGGGCTCAACTATTGCCTTTTTTTTTTTTTTTTAAAGATGACCAGTAAGGGGATCTTAACCCTTGACTTGGT
>NW_007731753.1:30509-35535 GCF_000696425.1 Galeopterus variegatus | reverse complement strand
GGCCTTGGTGTTATCAGCACCGCACTCTCCCGAGTGAGCCACAGGCCGGCCCTCAACTATTGCCTTTGAGTATCAAACTAAGGACTTTGCCCTATTGAGGAGTATTCTCAAAGTATTTCTCATCCAACTCCACAAGATGAACTAGATCAAAAACAGGAATGCATGTGTTCAAGTGCATTTTTGTAGCACTGGATTAAACAAACTTTAGCAAGTTTCTTTTCTGTAGTTCTGTCTTACACCTTTACCATATCATTGTGGAAATCCAAGTGTTCCCAAGTGTTAATCTTTATCACTCTTTTTTTTTTTCTTTTTCTTTCTTTGTATTTTTTCCCTAACATATCACTCTGAACATAGTGTTTCCCTGAAGACACTTTGGGAAATGGAGCTGCAGAAAATGGAAAGTTTTAAAGATGCTGGAGTGGGAGATTTATACATATAGAATGATACTTTAGGAGAATTTATCTGGTAGGATGGATTAGCAGAAAGGAGAGACTGGAAACACAGAGCCCAGCTTGGGAAATATAGCAGCAGCCATTCTCTCAATGATTACGCCACAAACGTGATGTATGCCAGGTACTGTTCTAGACCATGGGGACAGAGCAAGAAACAAAACAAAGTCTATCATGCATGAACAGGCAAACAAACACGTTTTGGTTTGCCTAGGACAGTCCTGATTTTTGCCTGTTGTCCCCACAGACAAAAATAACTATTAAGTAGCTGTCTTGGTTTGAATAATAAATGGTCACCCAATTCATGGAGTGTCTCTTCTATGAAAGAGTCTAGCCCACATGGCGCCTTTATGTAAATTAGACAAAGGGCTCCCCTCTGGGTGGAAATAGCCCACAGGTGTACAGTTGGACAAGAAGATATCACCCTTGTGCAAATTGAATGAAGGCATTATGGGAAGATGACAGCCCTTCTGGGATACTACGCTTGGAAGGCAGAGCTCAAGCTAGATTTTTGCCTCCACTCCCTTACTGCGTGCAGGAATTTGCAATCCAGGTGTGGATCCGTAAATGAAAAAAGAAAAAAGATGCAAGGCAATGCCAAGCATGCCTGACACAGCCCTCCCATGCAATGAACAGCCTGCATAACAATCAGCTGATGTCCTGAAGATGATCAATACACAAATAAATATAGACGTAGATACAAAGTCAGGTGGTGGAAAGTACTATGAAGAAAACTAAAGTGGAGTAAGGGGACTGAGAGTAATGGGGACAGCCATGTTGCACACTTCCAAAAGGCACCATTTGCATTGTGGTCTGTGTAAATGGCGCCCCCTGGGGTTGAGCAAAGTGGCCACCCTGACAGGAGGTGCTGTTTTAGAGAGTGGTCAGGAGAGGCCTCTCTGAGCAGATGGTAGATCATTTGACACCACCTGTAGGAAAAGAGGGACAAACACGAGAGAACGATCACAGTGGGGGAGAGGGGAAATCTCCATGACACAGCAGCTGGCTCCATGCAAGGGCTTTGGGGAATGAGTGTTAAAGATGACTTCAAGCTCCGTGCGTGAGAAACTAGGGAGGTGAAGGTGCCTTCAGTTCTGCCCGACATACTGAACCTGCCACGAGTGGGTGGTGCAGGGAACAGACTGGCTAAAGAGGCACAGTCCCTTCTCTTGGGGAGTTGACCGCCTCGACAAGGATTTCCCAAGGTGTGTCTCGCAGAACTCTAGCTGGGTGGTATTACTTTAAAAAGTTGCCTAAATAAGTTTGGGAAATGCTGGGTTAAGCAAAATTAAACAGGTTTCTTTACTGGAAGATTTCTTGGAACTATCAACAAGCTAATAAGCTTTGTGAATCCCAAACAGGGAATATAGACAGCAGCCTCTCCTAACTCTGCTGCCCAAGGAAATTTTTCTTCATGAGGTATTACAGGCAGCTCATGCTCCTGTGCAGGAAAGCTGTGCTCTAAACAAATGCCAAATGGGCCAGAGTAGAAAGCAGAGTCAGATAAGGCTATGGGGAGGCAGAGCTCGAGGAAATAAGCGAGACACCTCGGTACCTTTTGCACAGCCCCAAAGAGGGTAGGGGGTCCACACCTGTCAGATCCCATGGCTGCCATGGGGCAGACCTGCCATGGTTGTCCCCACAGGCCTGGCTTCACCCAAGCTCCAGTGGTAACCTCTGAGTCAGCCCCCTCAGGGCCAAGTTTAGCCTCTGCCTGACTGGCTAAAGTAGTTGTCTGACCTCCCTGGGCCTCTACTTACCCTTCTATAAAATAGGGATAAAAATATTGCCCTCCCTCTGCTGGGTGGCATGAGGCCCTGATAATTACTATTTGGCAGGGTGCAGAGGTGCTGACAAGCTCTGTCTGACACATTTCTCCCCGGCTGTCCTGGACGCCACACCTCACCTCCACAGCAGACCACAGACCCGTCGGCAGCACGCTCAGACCTCAGCAACATTCAGCCAGAGAGCGGGTGTCCCCCTCTAGCTCTCTGTCTCTCTTTTTTGTAGCTCCCTCCCAAACATGAGACTCACCTAACCCTCTGCTGACACCTGGGCATTGTGGAGGTGGAAGAGCCAAGTGCCAGCTGCCGTTCCAGGACCCTGCTGCACCTGGAAGGCTGCTTGGGGCCGGGACCCCCAGAGGAGGCATCACCTGCCTGCAGGCAGCCATGCGGTATCCTTCTCGCTGAGGGGGAGGAGCCCGGCCAGCCAGGGCCCTCGCAGGGCAGGGTGATGACAACCGCAGAGGACCTGAGTCCAGCCCAGCCTGGAGGGATGACTGATCTGAGGTGGGTGCTGAGTGTGTCTGAGCATGCAGGGAGAAGAAAGGGCACCTGGTGGGGGAGAAAATGCTAGTGTCCAGTGGGCAGAGCTATCTTTGCTTCATTTCTTCCACCAGAGAGGATAGGGAAGTGGCTCCTGCACCAAGTGCCAGGAACCTGAAGGCTCCTATACATACACTTAGCCTGCAAACCAGCCCCCATTACCACAACCCTCCCTAGGAAGCATGATGGTCTATGGTAGCTTCCCTCTCCAGCCCGTCTGTGAGATTCATTATGCAATTGCATCCAGATAGGGAACGTCGAAGAGTCAGCAAATCTTCATGGGGCACACTTGAGCCTGGGCTGGAGGCTCTTGCAGGCAGCTCTGCAAGTGGCTAAAGAAATGCCTGGCCTGAGTAGAGCATGTAAATGAAGGAGGTGTTGGGTCTCCTTGTATGACTTTGAAATGCCAGGATGCTCACCTGCGGAATGGGATCAGAATGTTGAGCTCTTTCAGTTGGCTGGTATCAGGACTCATTCCTGTGTATTCTGCATTTTACTGTGATCCAGTGGTTATGGTAAACAACTATCAGTAAATAAATACTGGATCCAATGTACTCAGTATTGATGCGTACCTTGCTTATTTGTACAGACATGCCTTCGGCTCAGCCCAAAAGCAACCCCTTATGTTGGGCTTTGGTTTTCCTCCTTGGCTACATTCAGCTGCTATAAAACACATTAGAGCTGAGACCCATGAGGATGTCAGTCCAAATACCCAGGCTCTTAGTGTTGAATACAGTTTAAAATCAAGATCTCTTAATTCCTGGAAACTGGGGGGACAGGGGAGGGACTAGATCAGGGAATAACATCAGGGGCCTGTAGAGCTGTTTCCAGCCCCTTCTGTCCTTAGCCCTAACGTGTTACCAAGTGACTTGTCAATGTCAGAGGAGCCATGCCAAGAATCTTAGGCATGTCGTTAACCTCATTCCAACGTGTAATTAGCCTTAAAGGCCTCCTTTGCTGCCTCCATTCAGCGTTACATCATAAAGAATCAGATATTTAACTATTTGCAGGACACCATGAAGACTTTAAAGAGTTAATTATGGCTCACTGGAGCCTGTCCCTAAGAGCCCAAGGCCCAGGACTTAAGCTATTTATTTCTAATGTCAATCTCTAAGACAGCATTCATGGCAATTCCTTCAGGGAGTCTGGGATTGACACTAGTTTGAAAAAAGACCCACCAGGGTAAGCAATGGCAGGTTGGAGGAGATTATTTGACTCAGGCCTTCCTCCTGGCTTTGGCCTTGTGTTTTTAGACATCTCATCAACTGTACAGCATTCAGGAGAAAAGAGAAGCAAAGAGATCTGGAATTCTGCTTATGCTCTTGGTTCCATGGGTGAATCTACCTAAAGCCATTCATAATCTCTGAGCTGGAGAGACCAGCAGTGTGGCCAGAGGTCAAAAGGAGTTCAGCCCTAATCTGGATGTTACAATCTGAGCTAATCTAACCATGCAGGCTCTGAGGACATTATTATCAGTCAAGTGTAATTATAGATAAAATAGTTTTATTAATCAGCTTCCTAAGGGGACTGTGTTTATCTGATGGCTGTGTGTATAGTGTGTGAAGAGGGGAGAGGGGAGGAATCTGTGCTGTCTGTGATTGGTCTATGTGATGGGGAGGACAGTGTGTCGGGGAGGGTGTAGTGGATGCAGGAGGTAGTGTGGCTGGGAGTCATGCCAAGCTATGTGCATGAGGGACGGGAGTGTATCTGGTAGCAGTGATGGCAGGTGTGTGTGTTTACTTGTATTTGCCCGGGTTTATACAGCTGGCTTTAAAATCATTCCTGCTTCTCTGCTATATCTTGGATTTGTCATCACCCTTTTCCAAAAAGGAAAAAAGATTTTTTCCATATTTGTGTTTAAGTGGAGTCTGGAGCTCCCAGTTGCAAATTCTACCTTCAGGTGCCCTCTTTGGCCACTAACAGCCAAATTTTCAAATCTTATCTCCAGACCTATCTTGGTTTGTCTTAAGTTTCCATCGCCTTAAACCAGTTTGTCAGTTGTGAGAGGTCCTGAAAGGGTAGGCTCCTCCTGAACATTTTTTGGCCTGACCTGAAGTCAACTCCACTCACCTCTGGGTAGGAGAAATGAACTTTGTGGGGACCAGATAGCAAAGGTCCTTCATCAAGTTTGCAGATCTGACTTCAACTTGGGTATTGGATAACACTCAGAGGCTAGGTTCCCCTTAAAGTGAGGCTGAGGCTGACCAACTACCCAGAGACCTGCACCAGGCACAGAGACAGCCTGGTCAC
>NW_007731753.1:23660-30233 GCF_000696425.1 Galeopterus variegatus | reverse complement strand
GAAATGAACTTTGTGGGGACCAGATAGCAAAGGTCCTTCATCAAGTTTGCAGATCTGACTTAAACTTGGGTATTGGATAACACTCAGAGGCTAGGTTCCCCTTAAAGTGAGGCTGAGGCTGAGGCTGACCAACTACCCAGAGACCTGCACCAGGCACAGAGACAGCCTGGTCACCTCTGCCCTTCCCCCTTCGGTCTATTGAAGTATTAGGTGCCTGAACTGGCCCTCTGGCCTCACGACCCATATCTGCTGGCTGATTGTGCAACTTGCCACTCACTTTGGCTGGAACACATCACCCAAATTATTTCCCTCCTCAGAGGGCCTTGTGCAAATTCTGCCTTTAACTTTGCCCAAAGTGACACTGCAAGCTGGGGTAGACACAATCTGGGGTAGACAGAAAACCCAAGAGGCTGTTTCTTTCTTGTAGAGGTGGGTGGCATTCATTCTCCCCTGGGCACTGCAGAAAGGTGAACTCACCAAAGCCCCACTCATAGGACTTCTGCAGAAAGATGTAAGTTATGCCAGCTGGGATCGTTATGGCCAGATGGCAGATCCGTGGCCACTCTCTAGAGTGATCTGTTGGGATTTCTGGAGTTTCTTTGCTCCAGAAGGGCATATTAGAGCCCCCCCAAAAAAGTTTGGGAGGGGGAATGAACATTTTATAAAACTAGTGTTCTACTTAAGATAATTAAGAATCATTGGCCAAATATAGTGGCCTTCTCCTAACTCACAGGGTTCATAAACTCTTGACAGATGCCAGATAAGAAACTGAGAATGAACAAACAGATGGATGAATATCCACTATGTGCCAGAGGCACACACCTGTATTATTTCAATTAATCAGCTAGTAGCTAGTATTATTCTCATTTTGCTGATTAGGAAACTGAGACTTGGGTAGATTTAATAATAATTTAGTAGTAGCAGTAGCACAATAATAATCACTTATTGAGTATTTAATATGTGCCAGGCACTGGGCTAGGTACTTCTTACATTCCATCATCTCATTTAATTGTCATCAAAACTCTACAAAGTAACCATTTTTTTTCAGATGTGAAAACTGAGGCTCAAGGAGATAAGTAACTGGGCTGCCAAGAGCTTGGAATTGAACCCACATCTGTCAGATTCAACCCGGTGCTCTTTCTATTACTGGTTTTTCTTTAATTGCCTTCGCATCTGGCTTTTGCTCTTTGCAAGGCCGTGGTTATCTGTTTGATTATTGCATCACCTGAAAAAGTTCAGCCAAGTCCCATATCTCACTGGTTCCTTGGAACCGAAGTGATAGCTGTCAACTCGAAGTGAAACTGAATCCCACCCATCTTCCTTCGCACGTGGAGAAGGAATTAAAATGTGGTTTTGGGAAAAGGGATGTAGATGAGAGTAACGTCAGGACATTGAAGGCACTTGTCTTCACTCTAACTCCAATTGCTCAGCGACATCTTCCAAAAATGCTGACCTTGGACACTAGCGTTGGGGAACAGACAAGTTCCTAAGAGGAGCGTCCCTAGGTTGGCAAGATCAAAGTATACACAAGTCCGTGTTGGTGTGAACCTCTTGGTGAGGCCGGGAAGCTTCCCAATTTTGAAGGCTCTGCCCTCAGATTTATCAGAACCAGGAATCAGTGGATTGACATTGGGAGATGACGTCAAACGCTGCAATAAAGTGATAAATCAGAAAACTTTATAATAGTTTTGTAAAAAGCACAATGTCTACATTCTTACAACATTCTGTATTTACAACAGAGACTGTTTTTCTAAATGAGTTCCTAAAAAGAATTAAACTCAGGAAATTTCAGTGTGTGATTCAGACCTTTGAGCTTTTTAATGGCAGTGAAACTGAGAGTTATTAAAAGATTGCAAGACATCATAAAAAAAAAACTATACTATTTCCAAGTAGATAGAAGAACACCAAGCAACAACTTCCATAAGAAACAACAATATGACTCCCAGAAAAATACACACAAGAGTAAGAGCACAATCAAAGTTTATGACGAAGTTTCATTTTGTCGCCCTGCACAAACTTGCCTCTGAGGCCTCCTCAAACTCAAGGTCCCCATCAACTGGCTAGAGATCCCTTGTTCATAGGGGCTGACGTCCCAGGCACCACCATTCAAAACTTACCTGAGGTTCCATGTGGCAACCCATGTAAAACTGAGCAGATCTTCTGTGAATAGGACGGAAGCGTCTTGGCTATCCATACTCATTCTCTCCTCTGTGCACCTCCAGATTTCCTCGTGATAGAAAGAGCCTCCCCTTCTGGTCACCCCAGACACTTCAGAGCACAGTGGTCAGTAGCCTGGGCTTTGAATCAGGCGATCCTAGGATTGAAGCCTGGCTCTGCTGCGTAGCTGTGTGACCTTGGGCTAATTACTGAAGCTCCTTATGCCTCAGTTTCCTCTTCTGTAAAATGGAGATAATAACAGTCCCTACTCCTACAGTTGTTGATCTGGACACATAATAAGCATCCATTTTTAACAGGTCGTCCCAATTCTTCATGGTCCAGTTCAAGTGCAGAACCCCGCAGGAAGCCTTTTCTGACTGTTCCTGCCCTTACTGATCTCCCCTTCCCTGAAGTGCTGTCACCTTTAACTCACAATTTGGCTTGGAACTATGTACTGCCTCTAAATGTTTCTTCTTGAATTCTCTGTTAGGGTAACTGTCCCTTAAAGGTCTAAGTCCTTTTTATATTTCTGAATATTCTGGCCTATTTTATTTATTGGGTTTTTGACTACCATATTTACCAAATTCATATTTTAACATTTCTGAAATCACTATAAGGTTTATAAGCTATTTGCATGTTTAACAGAATGTTTTCTCCCCAAGATGATTTTTTAAATCAACTCTGTATCTAATAATCAACAGCATCTTAGAAATAAGATTTGGTTGATTGATGGAAATAGATCTGCACAGATCCAATTACAAATTTCCCCTGGCATCCCTCCTCACCCTTCCCCCTCCATCCTACACCCTTCCACCCCCATCCCTTGACCAGAGACTTGACAACTTGCAGGAGTGAGGAATTCAGTCTGGAGATATGGTAGCCAGTGTGGTCACACACATTATCAAACACATGTGCGATCAATCGTTCCCGCTTAACAGTGAGAAAACAGGCTCTGAAAGTTTAGTTCACGCAGCAAGTACGGTGTTTACTTGCCCGTAGGAAGATTGTCTTTAATGATTGTATGATTGATTATCTATTGATAACCTAAGCTCTATTAGTGTGGTTCCCAGATTAATAGAGCTAATTAGCCATGGCTGGGGGCCTGTCCTATTCACTATCCATGGTTTCAATGTCAGCACCATTAGCACCACCCCAGCCTCTAACCAACAGCATGGACTGGCCACACGAGTCAATATCATCCATTCCTCAAATTGTCACCACCATCAACTCTCCCAAAAAGCAAGTCTCATGCCTTCCAGGGGTCTGATGTTTAATAGGGGAACAACTAAAGAAAATTCTCTCTTCAGGAACCCTTCTCTTGAGAACCTCTCAGATCTGTGCCTTTGTACAGTCCTTATTCCTTCAGAGTCATTGGGCTGGCCCCTAACATAGAACCTTTAATCGGTTGGCTTCCAATATCTTTACTGGAAGAAGGGAGACTAGAAGTAGTCATGCAGTTGTGTCAGCTGTTTCACAAACATTATCATAATTAAGCCTTACAAGTATACTTTGAAAGTTCATAGAAAAATAGAATTAAAAGATAATACATGGGTTGGCCAGTTTGCTCAGTTGGTTAGAGCGCTGTGTTATAACAGCAAAGTCAAGGGTTTGGATCCCTTAAAAAAAAAAAAAAAAAGAATCTTTCCATGAACTGTTTGAAGACTCCTCATATAACTATGAAATCAGTATCTTTACTACTGATTTTAGTGAAAACAAATACTGTAATTTTTCATTACAGTATTTTCTATTTTCATTACATCACTGCCTGGAACCACTGACGCTACAAGTGTTTAACCTTCATGATGCCTTCAGCGCTGGAAACAACAGAGACCCGTTACTTTGTGAGGTTCACAGTTATGAGGGGAACCCCCTCACTGTCACTCCTAACTGAATTGGGGCTCTGGGTCAAGAGGATGGACAGCATGAACTATATAGGATATGCCAAGTTGGATATAGGAAGATGAGGAAAGATACCCAAAGAGGAAATAAAGCAAAGAAAGAAATCTGAGAATATACAGCCAACCAGCAAGAACTGCTTGAACACCTAGCTGTGCTGAAGTCTATGCTGGGCATTTCAGGGGACAAAAGATTTACAACTCTTATCCTTGCTTTCAAGGATCCTGCCAACAACCTGAGATGCCTAAGAAAATTAATATCTCTTCAGCCTAGATTCCACCTCCCCCAAAGATACCAAATACTAGCATAATAGTGAAGCCGTGGACTCTGGTGCCATCCCACCTAGGCTCAAATCCTGCTTTGTGTGCTGCCAGCTGTGTGATATTGGGCAAGTTAATTGAACTCTCTGTGCATGGTTGCTCATTAGTAAGTTTTAGGTGATAAAGATACCTGCCTCGTAGGAATGATATAAGGATTAAATGATAAAACATGTAGCATGCCTAGGCACTTCCTGGCACCTAGTAAATGCCCAGCAAATGGTAGCTATTATTGATTATTTATTGTAGAAGAGCAACATTATCTTACTTGGAATGATAATATTCAAAGGTCAGAGATCTCAATCACCATCTGCATTTCTCTCCATAACCCATCATAATAGCCATCATTTATTGATATTTACCATGCGCCAGGAATCACAGTAGATACTTCACAGATGAGGAAACTGATGCCCTTAAAAGTTGGGCTCTCTTTTAATGTCTCCCAGGTGGCAGGTGCCAGGAGTTTGTTGTCATACACACCAACAGAAAACTTTTCATTCTTAAATATTTGAGTCAACTGAGCATAGAAAAAAAGTAATTTCTCCAACAGACTCTTTTCTAAAAATAGTATCAGAAAAGAGAAGTCTGAATCCAAAGCTTGTTTCACCATCACACTGCAAGTCTTTCCTTCCAATGGCATCATCTGTGAATTTGCCTAAGCTTATTACTTTAGCTTGCTTTTGTTTTCAGCCTGTGCTATGTCTTGGGGTGGTGGTAAGAGATGGCAGGTTGGGGGAAAGAAGAAATGACATCAAGAAATGTTGGCCTGGGTTAAAGATGGCAGATACTAGGAAAAGAAGCAGAGACATGGAGTTATATCTAGTAAAAAGAGTTGGGTGGGAGCCTGCAGCCTGGTATCAGATGACATGTCATCTAATTCACATAATTCCATGATATATATGTGTACTGAGTGTCTTCTTTATCCTAAGAACCATACAAAGTACTGGAGATTCAATGAGGTACCAGGATTTCAACTTTATACCCTGGGACAAACTGTGCCCACAGTGACCATGCAACACAGAAATCTTGAGCCAACAGACAGAGAAGGGTCCCCTCTGAGGCCAAAGCAAAATGAGAAAAGCCAACTTGAACTCCTGTTCCTATAGTGTGGTTTTAACATTGAGCAGACCTGAGTTCAACCCAGGCATGGCCACTGACCAGTTGGGTGAGCCCCAGCAAGCATGGCACCTCTATTTCTCCACCTTAAAAACAAAGTAATGATCGCTACCTCCCAGGGTTATTGTGAAAAATAACTAAGGTAGGACAGGTGAGCTGTCTTAGCACGATACTTGGCACACAGTAGACGCTTTGTATGTGTGTGATTCTCTCCTCCCTGTTTCTAAAAAACTTCCCAAGAGCACCCAGAAACTGGCACAGCAGTTAAGAGGATAAGCTCTGGAGGCAGGCAGCCGAGACTAAATTACTTGCCCTACCACACTACTTAGCTGTGTGACCATGGGCAAGTTACTTAACCTCTCTGTGTCTCAGTTTCCTCATCTGAAAAATGGAGGCTATAAATAACTCCCGTCAAAGATTTGCAAAAATTTAATGTAAGGAACATAACAGGCCAAAACATAGATAAGCCATCCCTAGGTAGGGCTCTCTCCACTCCCTGGCTTTTAACTTATTTAATTCACACCCTACAAGAGGTGTATTCCTTTTTGCCCATTTTACTGATGTGGTAACCAGGATGCAGAAATGTTACACAGGCTTCCCACCTTCACCCAGCCAGGAAATGGCAGAACAGGGATTCAAACCTAGAAAGTCTCCCTTCAGAATCTGGTCTCGTAGCCACGATTATGATTATAAGCACAATTAGTGCTGCTTGTCACTGCTGTGTGGTTGAGACACCAGAAGAAAGACAGGCTGGGAATGGTAACCTTCCTTCTTTAGCCTCCTTTCCCCTCCCCAGTCCTTTTGCCTCTGCTTTTCCATCCCCAATTCCCATCTCTTGTTTTCATTTAACATTCTTAATACAGTGTTTAGAAGTTTAGTGTCAATGTCATCCAAGATCTCCACTCCAATCAAATTTAGAGTAAATGTGATGGTTAAACTTAATTTGAGTCAAATTCCTTGTTTATTTTGATTTTATCTTAATCGTCCCTTTTTATCCACTGGTCCAGAAGCCTGTAATTTCACATACAGTCACTCAGAGGTGCCACATTGTATATTAAGACATATTGTATTTGAGACAGAGTTTGTT